>NW_026728989.1:52500-67500 GCF_030272615.1 Cryptomeria japonica | reverse complement strand
TAGCTGGGCGAGGCGCTCACTCCGCTCTTTAATATCTCGTTAATACCGCCAAGGAAATGGCACAAGCACACACACACAAGCATCCTCGGAAGAGGACAGTTCGAGTGACAGGTCAAATCCAAGAGTTCCGAAGACTACCTCCAGGAACAATCGGGAACAAGACCGATTACAAGTCGTCGAGTCTGTTACTGGGCGAACACGAGATGCGCACAGGAAATCGATCAGCCCTCACAATGGCCCAAGGCCAGAGATCGGACTGCTACGATTTACCCCAACAATCATCGTGCCACTCTTCGCAGAGAGGTGATAGACGCCAACGAGCCCGCGCATAGCAATCGAGGTGTAAAAAGGGCGTTGAAGGCAGGAAGCCTGGACGAAAGAGGCTACGAGGTCACCTCGAAGCGGTCTAAGAATCGGGCGCACTTGGGGCGACTACCAGTGCCAACCCCTTATCCCGCGGTGCGTCCGACACACAGAAATTTCCAAGGCGGCCAAGGAGCCTCCCCGCATAGCAATCGGGGTGTGAGGTTACGGATGCAGCATTGATAGCAATCGAGGTGTGAGGCGAAGGATGCAGAAGTGAGAGCCGAGGGATGTAGCAGAGATAGCAATCGGGGTGTGTGATGCAGAAGAGATAGCAATCGAGGTGTGCGGTGGGAAGGGCCCAGCAGCCAGAATGCATGAAGCGACGGATGAAGCAGTGATGACAACCGGGCTGTGAGGAGAGGAGGGATGCAGCCAAGAAAGCAATCAGGGCTCGAGGCAAGGGATGCATCAAGGATAGCAATCATGTTGTGAGGCGAGATTCCAAAGGCTAAACGTGAGAGGCTGCAGGGTCGACTCAGAGAGGTCTATGCATGTGAGAGGCTGAAAGCAAGGTCGACTCGGAGCGGTCTATGCATCGGGCGCGCTTGGGGCGACTACCAGTGCCAACCCCTTATCCCGCGACGCGTCCGACAAAGAGAACGTTCCAAGGCGGCAGAGGAGGTTACCAGCCGAAGGATGCAGTAGCAATAACAGGTATAGTTCCGCGGCGGCCGAGAAGACTCACCGCATAGGAATCGGGATGCGAGGCGAGGGATGCGGCGGGAAGGCCCCGACGGCTAAACGGAAGAGGCTGCAGGGCCGCCTCGGAATGGTCCAAGCATCGGATGCGATTGGGACGACTACCAGTGCCAACCCCTTATCCCGCGATGCGTCCGATACACAGATAGTTCCAAGGCGGCCGAGGAGCCTCACCGCATATCAATCGGGGTGCGAGGCGAGGGATGGGGCGGGAAGGCCCCAACGGCTAGACGGAAGAGGCTTCAGGGCCACCTCGGAATGGTCCAAGCATCGGACGCGCTTGGGGCGACTGCCAGTGCCAACCCCTTATCCCGCGATGCGTCCGATACACAGATGGTTCCAAGGCGGCCGAGGAGCCTCACCGCATAGCAATCGGGGGTGCGAGGCGAGGGATGGGGCGGGAAGGCCCCAACGGCTAGACGGAAGAGGCTTCAGGGCCGCCTAGGAATGGTCCAAGCATCGGACACGCTTGGGGCGACTACCAGTGACAGCCCCCTATCCCGCGATGCGTCCGATACGAAGATGGTTCCAAGGCGGCCGAGGAGCCTCACCGCATAGCAATCGGGGTGCGAGGTGGGGGATGCGGCGAGATGGCCCCAACGGCTAGACGGAAGAGGCCACAGGGCCGCGTCGGAATAGTCCAAGCATCGGACGCGCTTGGGGCGACTACCAGTGACAACCCCTTATCCCGCGATGCGTCCGATACGAAGATAGTTCCAAGGCGGCCGAGGAGCCTCACCGCATAGCAATCGGGGTGCGAGGTGGGGGATGCGGCGAGATGGCCCCAACGGCTAGACGGAAGAGGCTGCAGGGCCGCCTCGGAATAGTCCAAGCATCGGACGCGCTTGGGGCCACTACCAGTGACAACCCCTTATCCCGCAATGCGTCCGATACGAAGATAGTTCCAAGGCGGCCGAAGAGCCTCACCGCATAGCAATCGGGGTGCGAGGTGGGGGATGCGGCGAGATGGCCCCAACGGCTAGACGGAAGAGGCCACAGGGCCGCCTCGGAATAGTCCAAGCATCGGACGCGCTTGGGGCGACTACCAGTGACAACCCCTTATCCCGCGATGCGTCCGATACGAAGATAGTTCCCAGGCGGCCGAGGAGCCTCACCGCATAGCAATCGGGGTGCGAGGCGAGGGATGCGGCGAGATGGCCCCAAAGGCTAGACGGAAGAGGCTGCAGGGCTGCCTCGGAATAGTCCAAGCATCGGACGCGCTTGGGGCGACTACCACTGCCAACCCCTTATCCCGCGATGCGTCCGATACACAGATAGTTCCGAGGCGGCCGAGGAGGTGGGGGATGCAGCGAGATGGCCCCAACGGCTAGACGGAAGAGGCTGCAGGGCCGCCTCGGAATAGTCCAAGCATCGGACGCGCTTGGGGCGACTACCAGTGACAACCCCTTATCCCGCGATGCGTCCGATACACAGATAGTTCCGAGGCGGCCAAGGAGCCTCACCGCATAGCAATCGTGGTGCGAGGTGGGGGATGCGGCGAGATGGCCCCAACGGCTAGACGGAAGAGGCTGCAGGGCCGCCTCGGAATGGTCCAAGCATCGGATGCGCTTGGGGCGACTACCACTGCCAACCCCTTATCCCGCGATGCGTCCGATACACAGATAGTTCCAAGGCGGCCGAGGAGCCTCACAGCATAGCAATCAGGGTGCGAGGCGAGGGATGCGGCGAGAAAGCCCCAACGGCTAGAGGGAAGAGGCTTCAGGTCCGCCTCGGAATGGTCCAAGCATCGGACGCGCTTGGGGCGACTACCAGTGACAACCCCTTATCCCGCGACGCGTCCGATACACAGATAGTTCCAAGGCGGCCGAGGAGCCTCACCGCATAGCAATCGGGGTGCGAGGCGAGGGATGCGGCGAGAAGGACCCAACGGCTACACGGAAGAGGCTTCGGGGCCGCCTCGGAATGGTCCAAGCATCGGACGCGCTTGGGGCGACTACCAGTGACAACCCCTTATCCCGCGACGCGTCCGATACACAGATAGTTCCAAGGCGGCCGAGGAGCCTCACCGCATAGCAATCGGGGTGCGAGGCGAGGGATGCGGCGAGAAGGACCCAACGGCTACACGGAAGAGGCTTCGGGGCCGCCTCGGAATGGTCCAAGCATCGGACGCGCTTGGGGCGACTACCAGTGACAACCCCTTATCCCGCGACGCGTCCGATACACAGATAGTTCCAAGGCGGCCGAGGAGCCTCACCGCATAGCAATCGGGGTGCGAGGCGAGGGATGCGGCGAGAAGGACCCAACGGCTAGACGGAAGAGGCTTCGGGTCCGCCTCGGAATGGTCCAAGCATCGGACGCGCTTGGGGCGACTACCAGTGACAACCCCTTATCCCGCGACGCGTCCGATACACAGATAGTTCCAAGGCGGCCGAGGAGCCTCACCGCATAGCAATCGGGGTGCGAGGCGAGGGATGCGGCGAGAAGGACCCAACGGCTAGACGGAAGAGGCTTCGGGTCCGCCTCGGAATGGTCCAAGCATCGGACGCGCTTGGGGCGACTACCAGTGACAACCCCTTATCCCGCGACGCGTCCGATACACAGATAGTTCCAAGGCGGCCGAGGAGCCTCACCGCATAGCAATCGGGGTGCGAGGCGAGGGATGCGGCGAGAAGGACCCAACGGCTAGACGGAAGAGGCTTCGGGTCCGCCTCGGAATGGTCCAAGCATCGGACGCGCTTGGGGCGACTACCAGTGACAACCCCTTATCCCGCGACGCGTCCGATACACAGATAGTTCCGAGGCGGCCGAGGAGCCTCACCGCATAGCAATCGGGGTGCGAGGCGAAGGATGCGGCGAGAAGGACCCAACGGCTAGACGGAAGAGGCTTCGGGTCCGCCTCGGAATGGTCTAAGCATCGGACGCGCTTGGGGCGACTACCAGTGACAACCCCTTATCCCGCGACGCGTCCGATACACAGATAGTTCCAAGGCGGCCGAGGAGCCTCACCGCATAGCAATCGGGGTGCGAGGCGAGGGATGCGGCGAGAAGGACCCAACGGCTAGACGGAAGAGGCTTCAGGGCCGCCTCGGAATGGTCCAAGCATCGGACGCGCTTGGGGCGACTACCAATGACAACCCCTTATCCCGCGACGCGTCCGATACACAGATAGTTCCGAGGCGGCCGAGGAGCCTCACCGCATAGCAATCGGGGTGCGAGGCGAGGGATGCGGCGAGAAGGACCCAACGGCTAGACGGAAGAGGCTTCAGGGCCGCCTCGGAATGGTCCAAGCATCGGACGCGCTTGGGGCGACTACCAGTGACAACCCCTTATCCCGCGACGCGTCCGATACACAGATAGTTCCGAGGCGGCCGAGGAGCCTCACCGCATAGCAATCGGGGTGCGAGGCGAGGGATGCGGCGAGAAGGACCCAACGGCTAGACGGAAGAGGCTTCAGGGCCGCCTCGGAATGGTCCAAGCATCGGACGCGCTTGGGGCGACTACCGTTGCCAACCCCTTATCCCGCGATGCGTCTGATACACAGATAGTTCCGAGGCGGCCGAGGAGCCTCACCGCATAGCAATCGGGTTGCGAGGCAGATTATTGGGAAGGGAACCCCCTGGGATGCGGCTCAAGCAGTGCCCAAAGGGACTGGAATGCGGAATCACATCGAGAGACCCAAATGCTATACGAGGGCTCAAATCGAATTATCGATTTGGCCACGACATGGACGCATCGGAACGACTACCTTTGCCGAACCACTCGCAATTGCATCCATACCGAAACCAATAGACATTTCCGTTAGAGCCCTCGCATAGCATTCGGGAATCTCGCATGCCCCTCTAAATCGACCAATGCTGGCGCTCAATGAAAATCCGAGCGCTACCACCGTTCGAGCGCCAGCATTGGTCGAGTTAGAGGGGCACGGGGGAGAATGCTCCAGTCAACACCTCCCCTATATAAGTTATTTGTCCGATTCTCGCACAACCGTAGTCTGCCTCGTCGAATCAAACAACGGTCCCAGATTCCGACTTCCGTTCCGTAGAGACCCAAAAGCTAGATGGAGGCTCGCAAGAAAGAGAGTCGGCGCATAGCAATCGGGTTTCTCGAACGTTTAGGGACCGAGCTCACTTGCGGATAGGGCAAAATCCGCCAAGCAACCCAAAAGCTAGACGGGGGCTCGAATCGAATCGCCTAGGCGGCCACAACAACGACGTGTTGGATCGACTACCAGTGCCAAACCATTCAGCAAGACTAGTCTGTGTCGAGGCCGGATAGAGATTCTCAGAGAGCGCCCGCATAGCATTTAGGAGACCTGCCGCGTCCCTCACACTCGACAAATGGTGGTGCACGTTTATAAATCCGAGCGATCCCAACCCTTTCAAGCACCAACATCGGTCGAGATAGAGGGGCACGGAGGGGGCTGCGTGAGACAACACAGTCCCCTATATAAGTTATTTGTCCGATTCTCACACATCCGAAGAATGGTCATCAAATCGGACAACAGCCCAAACTTCCGACTTCCGTCCCAGAAAGCCCAAGAGCTATCTAAAACGTTCATGGCCGGAACTCGATCGCGGCTATACCAGTCCGCCAAGCAACCCAAAAGCTAGACTGGAGCTCTAGTCGAATCACCTCTGTGGCCATTGCAAGGACGTGTTGGAGCGACTACCATTGCCGAACCATTCCGCAGGTCGAGTCCATACCAAGGCCGCATAGAGATTCACGATGAGCTCCTGCATAGCAATCAGGAGACTTGCCGTGTCCATCACAATCGATAAATCCTGGTGCAAGATTTTTGCATCCGAGCGCTCCAACCAGTCGAGCACCAGCATCAATCGACATAAACGGGCACGGGGGGAGGATGCTCGAGAACACTACCTCCCCTATATAAGTTATTTGTCCGATTCTCAAGCAGCCGAAGTCTGGTCATCGAATCGGGTCAAAGACCACAACTTCCGACTTTACCCACAATGCAAGTCATCGAATCGAACATCGGCCCCCGAGTCGGACTCCATGCGTATGTCAGGTCATCGGACCCAAATTCCGCCTTCCTGCGCATGGCGGGCCATCAATATCAACTCGGTCATCGGACCCAAACTCCGCCTTTTTGCGTATGGCACGCCTTCAAATCGGTCATCGGACCCAAATTCCGCCTTCCTGTGCATGGCGGGCCATCAACATCAACTCGGTCATCGGACCCAAATTCCGCCTTTCTGCGCATGGCACGCCATCAACTCGGTCATCGGACCCAAATTCCGCCTTCCTGCGCATGGCAGGTCATCGGACACAAATTCAGACCTCGCCAATATGCCTACGTATCGAATCGGTCATCGGACCCAACTTCCGACTTCATCCATACTGTAGGGTCTTTGAGGTTGGCGCGGTGCGCTCAACCCAGGGAGTCGACCCATCGAAGCATACACCTCCCCTATATAAGCTATTTGTCCGATTCCCACACCTGTGTAGTTTGCACCTCTGACCAGGACATCGACCCCAACTTCCGAACTCGACTGCAACGACGGCACCAGCGCCTTGGTGCGCACCTTGCGACGCACAGTCCCAACATTCGCCTTCCTGCACATGGCAGGTCATCGGACCCAAATTCCGACCTCGCGAGTATGCCTACATATCGAATCGGTCATCGGACCCAACTTCCGACTTCATCCATACCGTAGGGTCTTTGAGGTTGGCGCGGTGCGCTCAACCCGGGGAGTCGACCCAACGAAGCATACACCTCCCCTATATAAGCTATTTGTCCGATTCCCACACCTGTGTAGTTTGCACCTCCGATCAAGACATCGACCCCAACTTCCGAACTCGCCTCCAACGACCGAACCAGCGCCTTGGTGCGCACCTTGCAACGCACAGTGCCAACATTCGCCTTCCTGCACGTGGCAGGTCATCGGACCCAAATTCCGACCTCGCGAGTATGCCTACATATCGAATCGGTCATCGGACCCAACTTCCGACTTCATCCATACCGTAGGGTCTTTGAGGTTGGCGCGGTGCGCTCAACCCGGGGAGTCGACCCAACGAAGCATACACCTCCCCTATATAAGCTATTTGTCCGATTCCCACACCTGTGTAGCTTGCACCTCCGATCAGGACATCGACCCCAACTTCCGAACTCGACTAAAAAGACCGCACCAGCGCCTTGGTGTGCACCTTGCAACGCACAGTGTCAACATTCGCCTTCCTGCACATGGCAGGTCATCGGACCCAAATTCCGACCTCATGAGCATACCTACTAATCGAATTGGTCATCGGACCCAACTTCCGACTTCATCCATACCGTAGGGTCTTTGAGGTTGGCGCGGTGCGCTCAACCTGGGGAGTCGACCCATCGAAGCATACACCTCCCCTATATAAGCTATTTGTCCGATTCCGACACCTGTGTAGTTTGCACCTCCGCTCAGGACATCGACCCCAACTTCCGAACTCGCCTGCAACGACCGAACCAGCGCCTTGGTGCGCACCAAAAGTGCGCACTTTTGGAGGGCACTTTTGTGCGCTCCAAAGGTGCGCACTTTTGGAGGGCACTTTTCTGCGCTCCAAAGGTGCGCACTTTTGGAGGGCACTTTTTGGAGGGCACTTTTCTGCGCTCCAAAGGTGCGCACTTTTGGAGGGCACTTTTTGGAGGGCACTTTTCTGCGCTCCAAAGGTGCGCACTTTTGGAGGGCACTTTTTGGAGGGCACTTTTCTGCGCTCCAAAGGTGCGCACTTTTGGAGGGCACTTTTTGGAGGGCACTTTTCTGCGCTCCAAAGGTGCGCACTTTTGGAGGGCACTTTTTGGAGGGCACTTTTCTGCGCTCCAAAGGTGCGCACTTTTGGAGGGCACTTTTCTGCGCTCCAAAGGTGCGCACTTTTGGAGGGCACTTTTCTGCGCTCCAAAGGTGCGCACTTTTGGAGGGCACTTTTTGGAGGGCACTTTTCTGCGCTCCAAAGGTGCGCACTTTTGGAGGGCACTTTTTGGAGGGCACTTTTCTGCGCTCCAAAGGTGCGCACTTTTGGAGGGCACTTTTGTGCACTCCAAAGGTGCGCACTTTTGGAGGGCACTTTTCCTGTGCTCCAAAGGTGCACACCTAGGTGAGCACCTTCGACCACACCTTGTAGCACACCAAACTCTGACTTTCGACTTCATCCGCAATGCAGGGTCTTTGAGGTTGGCGCAATGCGCACAACCAGGGGAGTCGACCCATCAAACCCAACACCTCCCCTATATAAGCTATTTGTCTGATTCTCATACATGCGTAGCCTGCAGGAGCAATTAGGACATCGACCCCAACTTTCGGCTTCTAAACGAAAACAAGGTCTTTGAGGTTGGTGTAATGCGAACAACTAGGGGAGTCAACCCATCAAACCCAACACCTCCCCTATATAAGCTATTTGTCTGATTCTCATACATGTGTAGTCTACAGGAGCAATTAGGACATCGACCCCAACTTTTGACTTCTTAACGAAAACAAGGTCTTTGAGGTTGACGTAATGCGCACAACCAGGGGAGTCGACCCATCAAACCCAACACCTCCCCTATATAAGCTATTTGTCCGATTCTCATACATGTGTAGCCTGCAGGAGCCATTAGGACATTGACCCCAACTTTTGACTTCTTAACGAAAACAAGGTCTTTGAGGTTGGCGTAATGCGCACAACCAAGGGAGTTGACCCATCAAACCCAACACCTCCCCTATATAAGCTATTTGTCTGATTCTCATACATGTGTAGCCTGCAACAACGATTAGGACATCCACCCCAACTTCTGAATTCGTCTGCGTTGACCGCACCAAAGGTGCACGCCTTGGTGCTCACCAAAATCCGACTTCCGACTTCTTCTGCTATGCGGGGTCTTTGAGGTTGGCGCAGTGCGCACAACCAGGGGAGTCAACCCACCGAATGCAACACCTCCCCTATATAAGCTATTTGTCTGATTCTCATACATGCGTAGACTGCAGCAATGATTAGGACATCCACCCCAACTTTTGACTTCTTAAACAAGACAGGGTCTTTGAAGTTGGTGCAGTGCACACAACCAGGGGAGTCGACCCATCAAACGCAACACCTCCCCTATATAAAGCTATTTGTCCGATTCTCATACGTGTAGTCTGCAGCAGCGATTAGGACATCGACCCCAACTTCCGAATTCGTTTGCATTGACCGCACCAAAGGTGCACGCCTTGGTGTGCACCCTGGAGTGCACTTTGGTGCTCACCTCGGTGCACACTTTGGTGTGCACCTCGGTGTGCACCAAAGGTGCGCACCTTGGAGCGCACCAAAGGTGTACACTTTGGAGCGCACCACATAGGGTCTTTGAGAGGTTGGCGCAGTGCGCACACCAAGGTGGGTGTTGAGGTGCGTGCCGAGGTGGGTGGGTGCTAGGGTGCGCTCCATGGTGGGTGCCAGGGTGGGTGCGTGCTAGGGTGGATTCCAAAGAGGGTCATAGGGTGGGTGCCAAGGTGGGTTGGTGATATAGTGGGTTCAAAGGTGGGTACTAGGGTGGGTTCCAAGGTGGGTCACAAGTTGGGTGCCAGGATGCGTGGGTGTTAGGTTGGGTGCCAAGGTGGGCTCCTGCGTGGGTGGGTGCTAGGGTGGGTTTCAAGGTGGACGCGAGGGCGGGTGCCAAGGTGGGTAACAAGTTGGGTGTTAGGATGGGTGAGTGCTAGAGTGGGTGCCAAGGTGGGTGGGTGCTAAGGTGGATGCCAAGGTGGTTCACAGGGTGGGTGGGTTCTAGGGTGAGTTCCAAGGTGGGTCACAGGTTCAGTGCTAGGGTGGGTGTCAAGGCGGGTGTCGAGGTGCCTGGGTGCTAGGGTGTGGATGCCAATGTGGGTCATAGGGTGGGTACTAGGGTGGGCTGCAATGTGGGTGCCAAGGTGGGTAACATGCTCGGTGGGTTCTAAATTGGGTGCCAGGGTGGGTGTGCACCCACCTTGCCCGAGGTGGGTGCCAAGGTGCCAGTGTGGGTGGGTGCTAAGGTGGATGCCAAGGTGGGTGAGAAGGTGGGTGATAGGTTGAGTGGTAGGATGGGTGGGTGCCAAGATGGGTCACAGGGTGGGTGCAAGGGTGGGTAGGTGCTAGGGTTGGTGTCAGGGTGGGTGGGTGCTAGGTTGGGTTCCAAGGTGGGTGCGAGGGTGAGTGTCAAGGTGGGTCACAGGTTAGGTGCTAGGATGGGTGAGTGCTAGGGTGCAAAGGTGCCAGGGTGGGTGCTAGGATGGGTCGATGCTAGGGTGAGTGGCAAGGTGGGTCCACAAGTGTCAAGGTGGGTGCCGAGGTGGGTGCCAAGTCGGCGACTGCTATGGTGGATGCCAAGGTGGGTCACGGGGTGGGTGCCAAGTTGCTAGGTTGGGTTCCAAGGTGGGTGCCAACGTGGGTGCTAGGGTGCGTGGGTTAAAGGGTGTGTCACAACGTGGGTGCCAGGATGGGTGCGCACCCACACTGGCCAAGACGGGTGCGGGTGCAAGGTTGGGTTCCAAGCCCGGTCACAGGCTGGGTGCTAGGATGGGTGGGTGCCAAGGTGGGCACCAGGGTGGGTGCACCCACCCTGGCCAAGGTGGGTCACGGGGTGGGTCCTAGGGTGGGTAACGGGGTGGGTACTAAGGTGCGTGCCAAGGTGGGTCATAGGGTGGGTGCCAAGGTGGGCACCAGGGTGGGTGTGCACCAACCCTAGCCAGGGTAGGTCACGGGGTGGTTGTCGGGGTGGGCGTCAAGGAGCCAAGGTGGGTGGCAAGTAGCCAAGTTGCGTGCCAAGGTGGGTGTCGGGGTGGGTGCCAAGGATCCAAGGTGGGTGCCAAGGAACCAAGGTGGGTGTCTGGGTGGGTGCCGAGGTGGGAGCCAGGGTGGGTCCCAAGGTGAGTGCAAAGGTGGGTGCCAGGGTCAAGGTGAGTGCCAATGTGGGTTCCAAGGTGCCAGGGTCAGGGTGAGTGCCAATGTGGGTTCAAAGGTGCTAAGTTGGGTGCGAGGTTGGGTGCGAGGGTGGGTGGGTGCCAAGGTGTGCTAGGTGGAAGCCCGGGTGGGTCGGCATCCCATGGGTGTCGAGTTGGGTGCCTGATGGGTGCTTCTTGTCAAGTTTTAGTCGTCGGGACTCATTTCGAGCCTTAGAGGTCGTTTCTTGTCCGGTTGCCCTGTCTTCGACCTGGGAACCCAATTTTGGTCCTCGGGTCCCATTTTTTTTTGTCTCGCATCCCACTTTTGGCCTGTGGCCTTTTCGGGGTCGATTCTCGTTTTGGGCATCAGAGCATGTTTCTTCTCCTAAAACCCAATATTTGTTTATTAAGTCTCGGAACACATTTTTGTTCTCGTGGACCCATCATGGGTCTTGGAACGCATTTGTGGTCCTTGGGTCCCATTTTGCATCCCGAAACTTGTGTTTTGGTGCTTGATCCCTATTTTGGGTGCCCACCTTGCACCAAGTGCGCACCCGGGGCAAACCGAGCGCCTTGGTGCACCGGGGCAAGATCGAGCGTGCACCCGAGGCGCCCCGAACATGCACCAAGGTGCACTCGGCCCACATGTGAGCGCAGGTCGTTGCGCCCGAGGTGGTGTGTGGGCACCGCGTTGCAGACGGGACACTGCACGCACACGACGCCCCCTCCAGGTGCACGCACGTAGGCCGGGCCGGGTGCACACCCGACGCCCTAGCAAGGTGCGCGCACCCGGGCAGGGCTCACACTTGGCGAACGGGGCGCACTTCGCGAGGGAGGGTGTGCACCTCGACGGGGGTGGGTGGCCGGGGTGGATTCGCACGTGGGTCGCGGTTTGCTAAGTACACACTGCGACAAGCTCATAACGGGTGCGATCATACCAGCGTTAGTGCACCGGATCCCATCAGAACTCCGCAGTTAAGCGCGCTTGGGCCGGAGTAGTACTGGGATGGGTGACCTCCCGGGAAGTCCCGGTGTTGCACCCTTTTTTAGTTTTTCGCCGGGCGTCGCAATGCTATTTGAATAAACCTTTTGCCCGTTTGCGTTCTCGTCGGGGCCGGGCCGGGCCGGGGTGCGCTGCCCGCACTACCGCGCGCGCGGGGGCGACACCGAGCGCGCACCCGAGGCGCCCCGAGCACACAGGCCACGGTGCAACCCGGGCGTTGTGCGCGCACCCCGGTGCGCCCGAGGTGCTGCGCGCGCACCCAGGTGAAATCGGTGTGCACCTCGGCCAGTGCGCGCTCGGTCGAGTCGCGCACGTTGGCCAAGGTGCACGGTGATGTTTCTTACTCTAAGGTTCCGCACCAGACGCCCGGGACAGGTGAGCGAAGCTGGGCGGGGCCGGGTGCGCGGCCGGGGCAGGTGCACGCAGCTGGAGAGAGCTTTGGAGCACACTTCGGAGCGCACCAATGATGCGCTCCATTCAAAAGTTTCCTGAAAAGGCAAAAAAAGTTGAGATTATAGAATTTCCCACTTGAGAGATTGTAAAAAAAAAAAATTTAAAATGAAGGAAACGCGGGTGCCAAGGTGTGCGCAGCCCAGCCAAGGTGTGCGCACCAAGGCGCCCACCCTGGCGAAGGTGCACGCAAGGTGCGCACCCGAGGCAAACCGGACAATTAACCCAACTTTCGACTTCGCGCGCACCTTGGAGCGCACTTCGGAGCGCTCCTTGGTGCGCACCAATCTTGGGCACCTCGGAGTGCACCATGGCGCCCACCAAGGTGCGCACCCGGGGCAAACCGAGCTCCGACTTCGTGCGCACCTTGGAGCGCACGAAAGGTGCGCACCATGGCGCCCACCAAGGTGCGCAGCCCAGCCAAGGCGTGCGCATCAAGGTGCGCACCCTGGCGAAGGTGCGCACCCGGGGCAAACCGAGCTCCGACTTCGTGCGCACCTTGGAGCGCACAAAAGGTGCGCAACCCAGCCAAGGTGTGCGCACCCCGGTCAAACCGAGCTCCGAATCGTGCGCACCAGAGGTGCACGCCATCGTGCGCACCTTGGAGCACACTTCGGAGCCCTCCTTGGTGCGCGCCGATGTTGCGCACCTCGGAGCGCACCCGGGGAAAACAATGCAATTAACCCGACTTTCGACTTCGTGGGCACCTCGGAGCGCTCTCGGGTTCGCACCTCGGAGCACACCGAGGTGCGCACCTTTGATGCGCTGCCTTCACCAATTTCCAGAAAAGGCAAGAAAACATTGAGAAGGTGTGCGCACCGAGGTGCCCACCCTGGCGAAGGTGCACGCGAGGTGCGCACCCGGGGCAAACCGGGCTCCGACTTCGTGCACGCCGCACCTTGGAGCACACTTCGGAGCGCTCCTTGGTGCGCACCAGGGCGCGCAACCCAGCCGAGGTGCCCACCCCGGCGAAGGTGCACGCGAGGTGCGCACCCGGGGCAAACCGGGCTCCGACTTCGTGCACGCCATGGTGCCCACCGCGGCGAAGGTGCACGCGAGGTGCGCACCCGGGGCAAACCGGGCTCCGACTTCGTGCACGCCGCACCTTGGAGCACACTTCGGAGCGCTCCTTGGTGCGCACCATGGTGCCCACCAGGGCGCGCAACCCCGCCGAAGGTGCACGCGAGGTGCGCACCCGGGGCAAACCGGGCTCCGACTTCGTGCACGCCGCACCTTGGAGCACACTTCGGAGCGCTCCTTGGTGCGCACCATGGTGCCCACCAGGGCGCGCAACCCCGCCGAAGGTGCACGCGAGGTGCGCACCCGGGGCAAACCGGGCTCCGACTTCGTGCACGCCATGGTGCGCACCGCGGCGAAGGTGCGCACCCGGGGCAAACCGGGCTCCGACTTCGTGCACGCCGCACCTTGGAGCACACTTCGGAGCGCTCCTTGGTGCGCACCAGGGCGCGCAACCCAGCCGAGGTGCCCACCCCGGCGAAGGTGCACGCGAGGTGCGTACCCGGGGCAAACCGGGCTCCGACTTCGTGCACGCCGCACCTTGGAGCACACTTCGGAGCGCTCCTTGGTGCGCACCATGGTGCCCACCAGGCCGCGCAACCCAGCCAAGGTGTGCGCACCAAGGTGCACGCGAGGTGCGCACCCGGGGCAAACCGGGGTCCGACTTCGTGCACGCCGCACCTTGGAGCACACATCGGGGCGCTCCCGGGTTCGCACCGGCGTTGCGCACCGTGGTGGGCACCTCGGAGCACACCAAGGTGGGCAGCGAGGTGCGCACCTTTGATGCGATGCCTTCACTAATTTCCATAAAAGGCAAAAAAAAAACGAGATTTTAAAATTTCCGTTTTGAAAGATAGTGAGAAAAAGGGAATGCTGGTGCCATCTTGAGCCCGCCCTGGTGCGCAGCCCAGCCAAGGTGTGCGCACCAAGGTGCCCACCCTGGCGAAGGTGCGCGCCCGGGCAATTAACCCAACTTCCAACTTCGCGCGCGCCAGGGTGGGAGCGCACCCAACAACCGGGCCTGGGAAGAGCCAATGCGAGAAACCCCACCAAACGCTCTGACAAAAAAAGAGGGGGCGCTCCAGTAACCCCGCTTCGGAGCGCACCCTGGGCAAACCCAGCCAAGGTGCCCACCCCGGCCAAGGTGCAGGCGAGGTGCGCACCCGGGGCAAACCGGGCTCCGACAACGTGCACGCCGCACCTTGGAGCACACTTCGTAGCGCTCCCGGGTGCGCACCTCAGAGCACACCAAGGTGGGCAGCGAGGTGCGCACCTTTGATGCGCTGCCTTCACTAATTTCCAGAAAAGGCAAAAAAAAAAGGAGATTTTAAAATTTCCGTTTTGAAAGATAGTGAAAAAAACGGAACGCGCGTGCCATCTTGAGCCCGCCCTGGTGCGCAGCCCAGGTAAGGTGCCCACCCTGGCAAAGGTGCGCACCCGGGCAATTAACCCTACTTCCGACTTCGTGCGCGCCAGGGTGGCAACCGGGCCTCGGAAGAGCCAATGCGAGAAACCCCACCAAACGCTCCGACAAAAAAAGAGGCGGCGCTCCAATAACCCCGCTTCGGAGCGCAGCCGGGGCAAACCCAGCCAAGGTGCCCACCCCGACGAAGGTGCACGCGAGGTGCGCACCCGGGGCAAACCGGG
>NW_026728989.1:20000-42500 GCF_030272615.1 Cryptomeria japonica | reverse complement strand
GAAGAGAGCTCGCTCACGGGAGAGAGAAGCCAAGGAGACCACGAGAGTGCTGAGAGTGGGATAGCGCTGAATAGGCGGGAGAAGCCTGCGCGTATAAACGGAGATATATATCCAATTGCAACGAAGGAACGTGCCAAAGATCGAGAACAATGGCAGAAATGCTAGTAACGTGCACTTCGGGACCAACGCATCACCGGAAGACAACCGCCAAACATCGAAAGAGTCGCGATGCTCCGCAACCTACGTGCAAAGCGGTCGCACACCGGGTAAGGGAGTGAGAGCCCCAAACATAGCTGGGCGAGGCGCTCACTCCGCTCTTTAATATCTCGTTAATACCGCCAAGGAAATGGCACAAGCACACACACACAAGCATCCTCGGAAGAGGACAGTTCGAGTGACAGGTCAAATCCAAGAGTTCCGAAGACTACCTCCAGGAACAATCGGGAACAAGACCGATTACAAGTCGTCGAGTCTGTTACTGGGCGAACACGAGATGCGCACAAGAAATCGATCAGCCCTCACAATGGCCCAAGGCCAGAGATCGGACTGCTACGATTTACCCCAACAATCATCGTGCCACTCTTCGCAGAGAGGTGATAGACGCCAACGAGCCCGCGCATAGCAATCGAGGTGTAAAAAGGGCGTTGAAGGCAGGAAGCCTGGACGAAAGAGGCTACGAGGTCACCTCGAAGCGGTCTAAGAATCGGGCGCACTTGGGGCGACTACCAGTGCCAACCCCTTATCCCGCGGTGCGTCCGACACACAGAAATTTCCAAGGCGGCCAAGGAGCCTCCCCGCATAGCAATCGGGGTGTGAGGTTACGGATGCAGCATTGATAGCAATCGAGGTGTGAGGCGAAGGATGCAGAAGTGAGAGCCGAGGGATGTAGCAGAGATAGCAATCGGGGTGTGTGATGCAGAAGAGATAGCAATCGAGGTGTGCGGTGGGAAGGGCCCAGCAGCCAGAATGCATGAAGCGACGGATGAAGCAGTGATGACAACCGGGCTGTGAGGAGAGGAGGGATGCAGCCAAGAAAGCAATCAGGGCTCGAGGCAAGGGATGCATCAAGGATAGCAATCATGTTGTGAGGCGAGATTCCAAAGGCTAAACGTGAGAGGCTGCAGGGTCGACTCAGAGAGGTCTATGCATGTGAGAGGCTGAAAGCAAGGTCGACTCGGAGCGGTCTATGCATCGGGCGCGCTTGGGGCGACTACCAGTGCCAACCCCTTATCCCGCGACGCGTCCGACAAAGAGAACGTTCCAAGGCGGCAGAGGAGGTTACCAGCCGAAGGATGCAGTAGCAATAACAGGTATAGTTCCGCGGCGGCCGAGAAGACTCACCGCATAGGAATCGGGATGCGAGGCGAGGGATGCGGCGGGAAGGCCCCGACGGCTAAACGGAAGAGGCTGCAGGGCCGCCTCGGAATGGTCCAAGCATCGGATGCGATTGGGACGACTACCAGTGCCAACCCCTTATCCCGCGATGCGTCCGATACACAGATAGTTCCAAGGCGGCCGAGGAGCCTCACCGCATATCAATCGGGGTGCGAGGCGAGGGATGGGGCGGGAAGGCCCCAACGGCTAGACGGAAGAGGCTTCAGGGCCACCTCGGAATGGTCCAAGCATCGGACGCGCTTGGGGCGACTGCCAGTGCCAACCCCTTATCCCGCGATGCGTCCGATACACAGATGGTTCCAAGGCGGCCGAGGAGCCTCACCGCATAGCAATCGGGGGTGCGAGGCGAGGGATGGGGCGGGAAGGCCCCAACGGCTAGACGGAAGAGGCTTCAGGGCCGCCTAGGAATGGTCCAAGCATCGGACACGCTTGGGGCGACTACCAGTGACAGCCCCCTATCCCGCGATGCGTCCGATACGAAGATGGTTCCAAGGCGGCCGAGGAGCCTCACCGCATAGCAATCGGGGTGCGAGGTGGGGGATGCGGCGAGATGGCCCCAACGGCTAGACGGAAGAGGCCACAGGGCCGCGTCGGAATAGTCCAAGCATCGGACGCGCTTGGGGCGACTACCAGTGACAACCCCTTATCCCGCGATGCGTCCGATACGAAGATAGTTCCAAGGCGGCCGAGGAGCCTCACCGCATAGCAATCGGGGTGCGAGGTGGGGGATGCGGCGAGATGGCCCCAACGGCTAGACGGAAGAGGCTGCAGGGCCGCCTCGGAATAGTCCAAGCATCGGACGCGCTTGGGGCCACTACCAGTGACAACCCCTTATCCCGCAATGCGTCCGATACGAAGATAGTTCCAAGGCGGCCGAAGAGCCTCACCGCATAGCAATCGGGGTGCGAGGTGGGGGATGCGGCGAGATGGCCCCAACGGCTAGACGGAAGAGGCCACAGGGCCGCCTCGGAATAGTCCAAGCATCGGACGCGCTTGGGGCGACTACCAGTGACAACCCCTTATCCCGCGATGCGTCCGATACGAAGATAGTTCCCAGGCGGCCGAGGAGCCTCACCGCATAGCAATCGGGGTGCGAGGCGAGGGATGCGGCGAGATGGCCCCAAAGGCTAGACGGAAGAGGCTGCAGGGCTGCCTCGGAATAGTCCAAGCATCGGACGCGCTTGGGGCGACTACCACTGCCAACCCCTTATCCCGCGATGCGTCCGATACACAGATAGTTCCGAGGCGGCCGAGGAGGTGGGGGATGCAGCGAGATGGCCCCAACGGCTAGACGGAAGAGGCTGCAGGGCCGCCTCGGAATAGTCCAAGCATCGGACGCGCTTGGGGCGACTACCAGTGACAACCCCTTATCCCGCGATGCGTCCGATACACAGATAGTTCCGAGGCGGCCAAGGAGCCTCACCGCATAGCAATCGTGGTGCGAGGTGGGGGATGCGGCGAGATGGCCCCAACGGCTAGACGGAAGAGGCTGCAGGGCCGCCTCGGAATGGTCCAAGCATCGGATGCGCTTGGGGCGACTACCACTGCCAACCCCTTATCCCGCGATGCGTCCGATACACAGATAGTTCCAAGGCGGCCGAGGAGCCTCACAGCATAGCAATCAGGGTGCGAGGCGAGGGATGCGGCGAGAAAGCCCCAACGGCTAGAGGGAAGAGGCTTCAGGTCCGCCTCGGAATGGTCCAAGCATCGGACGCGCTTGGGGCGACTACCAGTGACAACCCCTTATCCCGCGACGCGTCCGATACACAGATAGTTCCAAGGCGGCCGAGGAGCCTCACCGCATAGCAATCGGGGTGCGAGGCGAGGGATGCGGCGAGAAGGACCCAACGGCTACACGGAAGAGGCTTCGGGGCCGCCTCGGAATGGTCCAAGCATCGGACGCGCTTGGGGCGACTACCAGTGACAACCCCTTATCCCGCGACGCGTCCGATACACAGATAGTTCCAAGGCGGCCGAGGAGCCTCACCGCATAGCAATCGGGGTGCGAGGCGAGGGATGCGGCGAGAAGGACCCAACGGCTACACGGAAGAGGCTTCGGGGCCGCCTCGGAATGGTCCAAGCATCGGACGCGCTTGGGGCGACTACCAGTGACAACCCCTTATCCCGCGACGCGTCCGATACACAGATAGTTCCAAGGCGGCCGAGGAGCCTCACCGCATAGCAATCGGGGTGCGAGGCGAGGGATGCGGCGAGAAGGACCCAACGGCTAGACGGAAGAGGCTTCGGGTCCGCCTCGGAATGGTCCAAGCATCGGACGCGCTTGGGGCGACTACCAGTGACAACCCCTTATCCCGCGACGCGTCCGATACACAGATAGTTCCAAGGCGGCCGAGGAGCCTCACCGCATAGCAATCGGGGTGCGAGGCGAGGGATGCGGCGAGAAGGACCCAACGGCTAGACGGAAGAGGCTTCGGGTCCGCCTCGGAATGGTCCAAGCATCGGACGCGCTTGGGGCGACTACCAGTGACAACCCCTTATCCCGCGACGCGTCCGATACACAGATAGTTCCAAGGCGGCCGAGGAGCCTCACCGCATAGCAATCGGGGTGCGAGGCGAGGGATGCGGCGAGAAGGACCCAACGGCTAGACGGAAGAGGCTTCGGGTCCGCCTCGGAATGGTCCAAGCATCGGACGCGCTTGGGGCGACTACCAGTGACAACCCCTTATCCCGCGACGCGTCCGATACACAGATAGTTCCGAGGCGGCCGAGGAGCCTCACCGCATAGCAATCGGGGTGCGAGGCGAAGGATGCGGCGAGAAGGACCCAACGGCTAGACGGAAGAGGCTTCGGGTCCGCCTCGGAATGGTCTAAGCATCGGACGCGCTTGGGGCGACTACCAGTGACAACCCCTTATCCCGCGACGCGTCCGATACACAGATAGTTCCAAGGCGGCCGAGGAGCCTCACCGCATAGCAATCGGGGTGCGAGGCGAGGGATGCGGCGAGAAGGACCCAACGGCTAGACGGAAGAGGCTTCAGGGCCGCCTCGGAATGGTCCAAGCATCGGACGCGCTTGGGGCGACTACCAATGACAACCCCTTATCCCGCGACGCGTCCGATACACAGATAGTTCCGAGGCGGCCGAGGAGCCTCACCGCATAGCAATCGGGGTGCGAGGCGAGGGATGCGGCGAGAAGGACCCAACGGCTAGACGGAAGAGGCTTCAGGGCCGCCTCGGAATGGTCCAAGCATCGGACGCGCTTGGGGCGACTACCAGTGACAACCCCTTATCCCGCGACGCGTCCGATACACAGATAGTTCCGAGGCGGCCGAGGAGCCTCACCGCATAGCAATCGGGGTGCGAGGCGAGGGATGCGGCGAGAAGGACCCAACGGCTAGACGGAAGAGGCTTCAGGGCCGCCTCGGAATGGTCCAAGCATCGGACGCGCTTGGGGCGACTACCGTTGCCAACCCCTTATCCCGCGATGCGTCTGATACACAGATAGTTCCGAGGCGGCCGAGGAGCCTCACCGCATAGCAATCGGGTTGCGAGGCAGATTATTGGGAAGGGAACCCCCTGGGATGCGGCTCAAGCAGTGCCCAAAGGGACTGGAATGCGGAATCACATCGAGAGACCCAAATGCTATACGAGGGCTCAAATCGAATTATCGATTTGGCCACGACATGGACGCATCGGAACGACTACCTTTGCCGAACCACTCGCAATTGCATCCATACCGAAACCAATAGACATTTCCGTTAGAGCCCTCGCATAGCATTCGGGAATCTCGCATGCCCCTCTAAATCGACCAATGCTGGCGCTCAATGAAAATCCGAGCGCTACCACCGTTCGAGCGCCAGCATTGGTCGAGTTAGAGGGGCACGGGGGAGAATGCTCCAGTCAACACCTCCCCTATATAAGTTATTTGTCCGATTCTCGCACAACCGTAGTCTGCCTCGTCGAATCAAACAACGGTCCCAGATTCCGACTTCCGTTCCGTAGAGACCCAAAAGCTAGATGGAGGCTCGCAAGAAAGAGAGTCGGCGCATAGCAATCGGGTTTCTCGAACGTTTAGGGACCGAGCTCACTTGCGGATAGGGCAAAATCCGCCAAGCAACCCAAAAGCTAGACGGGGGCTCGAATCGAATCGCCTAGGCGGCCACAACAACGACGTGTTGGATCGACTACCAGTGCCAAACCATTCAGCAAGACTAGTCTGTGTCGAGGCCGGATAGAGATTCTCAGAGAGCGCTCGCATAGCATTTAGGAGACCTGCCGCGTCCCTCACACTCGACAAATGGTGGTGCACGTTTATAAATCCGAGCGATCCCAACCCTTTCAAGCACCAACATCGGTCGAGATAGAGGGGCACGGAGGGGGCTGCGTGAGACAACACAGTCCCCTATATAAGTTATTTGTCCGATTCTCACACATCCGAAGAATGGTCATCAAATCGGACAACAGCCCAAACTTCCGACTTCCGTCCCAGAAAGCCCAAGAGCTATCTAAAACGTTCATGGCCGGAACTCGATCGCGGCTATACCAGTCCGCCAAGCAACCCAAAAGCTAGACTGGAGCTCTAGTCGAATCACCTCTGTGGCCATTGCAAGGACGTGTTGGAGCGACTACCATTGCCGAACCATTCCGCAGGTCGAGTCCATACCAAGGCCGCATAGAGATTCACGATGAGCTCCTGCATAGCAATCAGGAGACTTGCCGTGTCCATCACAATCGATAAATCCTGGTGCAAGATTTTTGCATCCGAGCGCTCCAACCAGTCGAGCACCAGCATCAATCGACATAAACGGGCACGGGGGGAGGATGCTCGAGAACACTACCTCCCCTATATAAGTTATTTGTCCGATTCTCAAGCAGCCGAAGTCTGGTCATCGAATCGGGTCAAAGACCACAACTTCCGACTTTACCCACAATGCAAGTCATCGAATCGAACATCGGCCCCCGAGTCGGACTCCATGCGTATGTCAGGTCATCGGACCCAAATTCCGCCTTCCTGCGCATGGCGGGCCATCAATATCAACTCGGTCATCGGACCCAAACTCCGCCTTTTTGCGTATGGCACGCCTTCAAATCGGTCATCGGACCCAAATTCCGCCTTCCTGTGCATGGCGGGCCATCAACATCAACTCGGTCATCGGACCCAAATTCCGCCTTTCTGCGCATGGCACGCCATCAACTCGGTCATCGGACCCAAATTCCGCCTTCCTGCGCATGGCAGGTCATCGGACACAAATTCAGACCTCGCCAATATGCCTACGTATCGAATCGGTCATCGGACCCAACTTCCGACTTCATCCATACTGTAGGGTCTTTGAGGTTGGCGCGGTGCGCTCAACCCAGGGAGTCGACCCATCGAAGCATACACCTCCCCTATATAAGCTGTCACGGGGCTAGACCGGCCTGCTGCCCAAACAAGCTTTTTCCTTCCAAAGGAGGTCAAACCTCATGCGGCACTGGCAAACCTTACTCACGACTTCCATTGCGGACAAGTCCTTTCTTGTTTCCAGACTACGCCATACCCTTTTCAAGTGTCCACCACCTGACCACATTAACACACACCCATGCGGAATAGAAGTGCATGCCAACCCTCTCACGGGTTTCTTTCATCCTGATGCTCCTAGCACTCCCTTCAAGTCCCCGACTCTACTCTAGCACTGTCTTGTCGCACCATCCTTGCACCCCGGGTACAAGCTTACAGGTCTTCTCGATGTCTTCGTCTTCTTGAGTCCCCCATAAGACCCTGACTACTAACACTGACCCATCCGGAACTCCTTAAGTCCTCCGGCTCCAACTCTGCACACTCCTTGAGCATGCCCAGCACTCCCACAACACTGGCACCCCATGTTGGCCTCCCTCGGCTCCTCTGAACCCTCAAGCACCAAACATATCTCATGGGATGACTAGACTCCCTGAGCTAGCTTCCTGTTTGTCCATCTCCACACAATGAACACAACACTGGGGCAATCGATAGCTTTATTGTTATGAAGAGACGGCCCCTGGCTCGATCTACAAACAATTCCAACTCTGTTGCTGGTCACTATCCTGAATACTTCCCAAGCATTCGATTACAAGTTCCTGCCCCTAGATCAACGTCCACTCTTGAAACACCAGCACAGATACCACTGCACCTCGCCCCTGGCGTTAGCTTCTTAGATAGACTCCTGATCCACGAAGACCCTATCTCTTTCGGAACTCAACCTGGCGCACCACTGACTCCCTCCCGAGCCTGCGACGGCTTACCCAGTACACAACTCAGAACTCCTTCCTGAACAAGGACTCCAAGTCACACTGCTTCGGGCCCCTGGCCTATGCCTACATGGCTTCACTGGTGAACCCGGTTCCCTGTACATCCTATGCACAATAACCAGCTCCATGCAAACACTCAGTCTAAGCCTCTCAGACTGACAAAACACCTTGCACTCCTACTTGGGCACCAAGCTCTTCACTCCATGATCCAATCCAATATCCTTGGTCGCTGAACTCTCCTTCAACTCGGCTGTGCTCCCAAAACAACTCGCCTACGGACCATGTCCACTTTTCGGTCATGCAACTCATCCATCTTTGTCACCCTCTTGGACTCGCCTCATGGCTCGGCTCCACATGAGCACACTTTCGGAACCCAGTCCCTACTGCCACATTTGACCCCCACTCTAGGGCCTTGAGATCCCGGATCTCAATGCAAATCCCACTTCAGGTAACCTAGGTGCGTGCCCGGCACATCACCCCACTTGTTCCACAAGACACATGGACTTCCAGCTCTGCAACTCAACCCACATAGCTTGCCCAACTCTCAAGCTCCAACATTCCGATATAGATAGCCCCTTGCACGGCCATCCCCCCCTTACAAGATCTTGGGTACTCCATTTCCCCAACCGGGACAATCCATTGCACGATCATCCTTCTCGCAAGAGCCTAGGTACTCCACTTCCCTAGTCCTCGGGTCATAGACAACTCCCCGGGAGTCATCCCCAACATTGGCTCAGTTACTCCGCTTCACTGAGATAGGGACCATGAGAATGCATCCACCAGTAAACCTCACCATCCAATGATAAGGCGGGGTTACTCTACTTCACCCCTAATGTCCATGTAGGACCTCTATCTCCTTGAGACTAGAGGGCAGGGTTACTCTTCTTCACCCCTAGGAGGAGGTGTCTACCGCAGACCACCTTGGTGCACTCCTGGCACTCGGCTATTCTCTCAACCGACCCCCATATATAAGTTTTTCGTCCAATTCTCACACAACTGTAGCTTGGCATTAACCCTTTGTCAATCACCACAACTTCCACCTGCTGAGAATAACAAGGGACTTACAACCCCAGAAGCCTACTGATCTCCCTGAGACAGCAGCCCCTTACATCCTCCCCCACTTAAAACAGGCGACGTCCTTGGCGCCGGACCATTCGACCCGAGTCTCGTCCTTCGCAACATTAGGACCTGTTAAAAGTGAACTTCAGATTCACTGTGCCCTGCACTTGTATCGTTTTTGTCCCTGACATACTTGATACTTGCCAGCATACCCCATACTGGACTTTCACTTGCATGAATCCCATCCATGGCTAACTCGCTTCGGCAACACTCTGAGTCCAACTCACTGCCTCCGCACTGATCTTGTGAAGACGCTTCCTTGCCTCCAACTGATCTTTGCTGCTAGTCCCTGACTCAACAACATATTGCAAGAACCCCGTTCTTGACTTCCACTGAGATGACTGTCCTTGTTTGAACATCTGTGAAACAACTCTGTGATATTCGGTTGCACCATGCCCCATACCGGCTTCTACATCTCCAAGACTCCACCGTTTGCACTGCAACACGACAAAACACCACAAACCATGCTCACCTCTCAACTCAGCCACTAGTGCCATCCTCGACGACACCCTTGTCTTCCAACTTCCACTGCTCCCGGATCCAATCCTAGCATCCACTGAAAGACATGCTTGCTACCAACCCTGTTGTGCAAGCCCCTGGTATCTGGCCACCCTGAAGACACATACTCCACTGACCAAAACACCCAACTGACTTCCCAAGTCGCACATTCAACCTTCAGCTCTCAACTTCCTTTCTGTAGTGCCATCCTGATTGCCTGTTGACTGACCCCGGTGCGCCCCGCGTCTTATCCTTGTCCCCAACAACTCAACTCAAGAACAACAACCAACATACTCCCATTGATCCACCTCTAGCTGCACATGATCCTCCTGGTACTTGTCAATCACTTCCACCTCCTTGGTGTACTCTCGCAAACCCACACCTCATGAGTCTGCCTAGGTGCACTTCCTTGAAGACACCCATCTTGCCTTGCGTCCCACACATTCGATCTTGTCTACTTCAATCTGCTGTACTACTTTGTCTGACTGATGCACTGTCCACGGAACGCCCTGCGCCCTCGGTGCTGCAACCCAAAGAAACTACCAACATCATTCAGCCGACCAACCTCTCGTGCATAATGCCTCTGCAATCCACATCCAATGTGGGCAAGGTACTCACTCCTTCCCTTGACTTTCTCTTGTGACGGTCCCATCTTTGGTTCCCAACCTTCAGACCTAACTCGCCACAAGTCCATACCTCAGATCATGTCCCAGACACAATCCTACATCTTAGGTGCACTTCCCTGAAGACACCCAACTCTTGCATTACATCCTACACATTCAGTGAACTCACTTCCATCCATTGTGCCACTTTGTCTGACTGACGCACTGTCCACGGAACGCCCTGCGCCCTCGGTGCTGCAACCCAAAGAAGCCACCAACATTTGTAAGCTAGCCAACCTCTTGTGCCCGATGCCTTTGCAAACCACATCCAATGTGGGCAAGGTACTACCTCTTTCCCTTGACTTCCTTTGTGACTTGGCCCCTCACTGGCTTTCCACCATCGGACCTGCTTCGCCACCCAATTTACACCTCGGATCATGTCCCGGACACAACCCTACACCACACTGGGAATGACCTTACGCCATCCACAGCCCAAATTGTTACACCTCGGACCCGTCCTTGACAAGATCCTACACCACACTGTACCTTACAGCTCCATCGATTTCACCTCGGATCCGTCCTTGACAAGACCCTACACCACACTGCTCCTCGCAGCTCCTACCTCCTTTGACTGGTCTTAAATGCCACTGCCCTTGGACACTGCCATATCAAATCTTGCGGCCCTGCCGACTGCTTCCAGCACTGAACCCAGTTCAATACCGACTCACACCTTGCCTACTTCGCTCCACTCGAACTACTAAGGCACTTCCCGTGCAAGATTTTTCCAACCAAGAGATCCACTCCTGATCCCTTGTCGCTCCACTAGCATAGTCCCTTCCCGATGGAACTCGGCCCCAGGCACAAACTCCAACCAGCTGACTACCACTCATGGAACTTGGCCACGGACTTCACCACCCTTATCCCTACCTGGATTGGCCTCACATTTTTAGTGACCACGCCCTGCTAGCCACCCTGGTCTACCTGTCCTCGACACTGCAAACCACAATCCGCCTTCGCAGTCTTCCTCTGACCACTTGATAGCCCAGCTACCTCAGCTCATCTAACTGGCCCTGCCAATTTTTATGCTCTGATACCAACTGTCACGGGGCTAGACCGGCCTGCTGCCCAAACAAGCTTTTTCCTTCCAAAGGAGGTCAAACCTCATGCGGCACTGGCAAACCTTACTCACGACTTCCATTGCGGACAAGTCCTTTCTTGTTTCCAGACTACGCCATACCCTTTTCAAGTGTCCACCACCTGACCACATTAACACACACCCATGCGGAATAGAAGTGCATGCCAACCCTCTCACGGGTTTCTTTCATCCTGATGCTCCTAGCACTCCCTTCAAGTCCCCGACTCTACTCTAGCACTGTCTTGTCGCACCATCCTTGCACCCCGGGTACAAGCTTACAGGTCTTCTCGATGTCTTCGTCTTCTTGAGTCCCCCATAAGACCCTGACTACTAACACTGACCCATCCGGAACTCCTTAAGTCCTCCGGCTCCAACTCTGCACACTCCTTGAGCATGCCCAGCACTCCCACAGCACTGGCACCCCATGTTGGCCTCCCTCGGCTCCTCTGAACCCTCAAGCACCAAACATATCTCATGGGATGACTAGACTCCCTGAGCTAGCTTCCTGTTTGTCCATCTCCACACAATGAACACAACACTGGGGCAATCGATAGCTTTATTGTTATGAAGAGACGGCCCCTGGCTCGATCTACAAACAATTCCAACTCTGTTGCTGGTCACTATCCTGAATACTTCCCAAGCATTCGATTACAAGTTCCTGCCCCTAGATCAACGTCCACTCTTGAAACACCAGCACAGATACCACTGCACCTCGCCCCTGGCGTTAGCTTCTTAGATAGACTCCTGATCCACGAAGACCCTATCTCTTTCGGAACTCAACCTGGCGCACCACTGACTCCCTCCCGAGCCTGCGACGGCTTACCCAGTACACAACTCAGAACTCCTTCCTGAACAAGGACTCCAAGTCACACTGCTTCGGGCCCCTGGCCTATGCCTACATGGCTTCACTGGTGAACCCGGTTCCCTGTACATCCTATGCACAATAACCAGCTCCATGCAAACACTCAGTCTAAGCCTCTCAGACTGACAAAACACCTTGCACTCCTACTTGGGCACCAAGCTCTTCACTCCATGATCCAATCCAATATCCTTGGTCGCTGAACTCTCCTTCAACTCGGCTGTGCTCCCAAAACAACTCGCCTACGGACCATGTCCACTTTTCGGTCATGCAACTCATCCATCTTTGTCACCCTCTTGGACTCGCCTCATGGCTCGGCTCCACATGAGCACACTTTCGGAACCCAGTCCCTACTGCCACATTTGACCCCCACTCTAGGGCCTTGAGATCCCGGATCTCAATGCAAATCCCACTTCAGGTAACCTAGGTGCGTGCCCGGCACATCACCCCACTTGTTCCACAAGACACATGGACTTCCAGCTCTGCAACTCAACCCACATAGCTTGCCCAACTCTCAAGCTCCAACATTCCGATATAGATAGCCCCTTGCACGGCCATCCCCCCCTTACAAGATCTTGGGTACTCCATTTCCCCAACCGGGACAATCCATTGCACGATCATCCTTCTCGCAAGAGCCTAGGTACTCCACTTCCCTAGTCCTCGGGTCATAGACAACTCCCCGGGAGTCATCCCCAACATTGGCTCAGTTACTCCGCTTCACTGAGATAGGGACCATGAGAATGCATCCACCAGTAAACCTCACCATCCAATGATAAGGCGGGGTTACTCTACTTCACCCCTAATGTCCATGTAGGACCTCTATCTCCTTGAGACTAGAGGGCAGGGTTACTCTTCTTCACCCCTAGGAGGAGGTGTCTACCGCAGACCACCTTGGTGCACTCCTGGCACTCGGCTATTCTCTCAACCGACCCCCATATATAAGTTTTTCGTCCAATTCTCACACAACTGTAGCTTGGCATTAACCCTTTGTCAATCACCACAACTTCCACCTGCTGAGAATAACAAGGGACTTACAACCCCAGAAGCCTACTGATCTCCCTGAGACAGCAGCCCCTTACATAAGCTATTTGTCCGATTCCCACACCTGTGTAGTTTGCACCTCTGACCAGGACATCGACCCCAACTTCCGAACTCGACTGCAACGACGGCACCAGCGCCTTGGTGCGCACCTTGCGACGCACAGTCCCAACATTCGCCTTCCTGCACATGGCAGGTCATCGGACCCAAATTCCGACCTCGCGAGTATGCCTACATATCGAATCGGTCATCGGACCCAACTTCCGACTTCATCCATACCGTAGGGTCTTTGAGGTTGGCGCGGTGCGCTCAACCCGGGGAGTCGACCCAACGAAGCATACACCTCCCCTATATAAGCTATTTGTCCGATTCCCACACCTGTGTAGTTTGCACCTCCGATCAAGACATCGACCCCAACTTCCGAACTCGCCTCCAACGACCGAACCAGCGCCTTGGTGCGCACCTTGCAACGCACAGTGCCAACATTCGCCTTCCTGCACGTGGCAGGTCATCGGACCCAAATTCCGACCTCGCGAGTATGCCTACATATCGAATCGGTCATCGGACCCAACTTCCGACTTCATCCATACCGTAGGGTCTTTGAGGTTGGCGCGGTGCGCTCAACCCGGGGAGTCGACCCAACGAAGCATACACCTCCCCTATATAAGCTATTTGTCCGATTCCCACACCTGTGTAGCTTGCACCTCCGATCAGGACATCGACCCCAACTTCCGAACTCGACTAAAAAGACCGCACCAGCGCCTTGGTGTGCACCTTGCAACGCACAGTGTCAACATTCGCCTTCCTGCACATGGCAGGTCATCGGACCCAAATTCCGACCTCATGAGCATACCTACTAATCGAATTGGTCATCGGACCCAACTTCCGACTTCATCCATACCGTAGGGTCTTTGAGGTTGGCGCGGTGCGCTCAACCTGGGGAGTCGACCCATCGAAGCATACACCTCCCCTATATAAGCTATTTGTCCGATTCCGACACCTGTGTAGTTTGCACCTCCGCTCAGGACATCGACCCCAACTTCCGAACTCGCCTGCAACGACCGAACCAGCGCCTTGGTGCGCACCAAAAGTGCGCACTTTTGGAGGGCACTTTTGTGCGCTCCAAAGGTGCGCACTTTTGGAGGGCACTTTTCTGCGCTCCAAAGGTGCGCACTTTTGGAGGGCACTTTTTGGAGGGCACTTTTCTGCGCTCCAAAGGTGCGCACTTTTGGAGGGCACTTTTTGGAGGGCACTTTTCTGCGCTCCAAAGGTGCGCACT
Source organism: Cryptomeria japonica (assembly GCF_030272615.1). Taxonomy (NCBI): domain Eukaryota; kingdom Viridiplantae; phylum Streptophyta; class Pinopsida; order Cupressales; family Cupressaceae; genus Cryptomeria; species Cryptomeria japonica. The sequence continues at coordinate 28,350 of NW_026728989.1, read as the reverse complement.
TTTGGAGGGCACTTTTTGGAGGGCACTTTTCTGCGCTCCAAAGGTGCGCACTTTTGGAGGGCACTTTTTGGAGGGCACTTTTCTGCGCTCCAAAGGTGCGCACTTTTGGAGGGCACTTTTTGGAGGGCACTTTTCTGCGCTCCAAAGGTGCGCACTTTTGGAGGGCACTTTTCTGCGCTCCAAAGGTGCGCACTTTTGGAGGGCACTTTTTGGAGGGCACTTTTCTGCGCTCCAAAGGTGCGCACTTTTGGAGGGCACTTTTCTGCGCTCCAAAGGTGCGCACTTTTGGAGGGCACTTTTTGGAGGGCACTTTTCTGCGCTCCAAAGGTGCGCACTTTTGGAGGGCACTTTTGTGCACTCCAAAGGTGCGCACTTTTGGAGGGCACTTTTCCTGTGCTCCAAAGGTGCACACCTAGGTGAGCACCTTCGACCACACCTTGTAGCACACCAAACTCTGACTTTCGACTTCATCCGCAATGCAGGGTCTTTGAGGTTGGCGCAATGCGCACAACCAGGGGAGTCGACCCATCAAACCCAACACCTCCCCTATATAAGCTATTTGTCTGATTCTCATACATGCGTAGCCTGCAGGAGCAATTAGGACATCGACCCCAACTTTCGGCTTCTAAACGAAAACAAGGTCTTTGAGGTTGGTGTAATGCGAACAACTAGGGGAGTCAACCCATCAAACCCAACACCTCCCCTATATAAGCTATTTGTCTGATTCTCATACATGTGTAGTCTACAGGAGCAATTAGGACATCGACCCCAACTTTTGACTTCTTAACGAAAACAAGGTCTTTGAGGTTGACGTAATGCGCACAACCAGGGGAGTCGACCCATCAAACCCAACACCTCCCCTATATAAGCTATTTGTCCGATTCTCATACATGTGTAGCCTGCAGGAGCCATTAGGACATTGACCCCAACTTTTGACTTCTTAACGAAAACAAGGTCTTTGAGGTTGGCGTAATGCGCACAACCAAGGGAGTTGACCCATCAAACCCAACACCTCCCCTATATAAGCTATTTGTCTGATTCTCATACATGTGTAGCCTGCAACAACGATTAGGACATCCACCCCAACTTCTGAATTCGTCTGCGTTGACCGCACCAAAGGTGCACGCCTTGGTGCTCACCAAAATCCGACTTCCGACTTCTTCTGCTATGCGGGGTCTTTGAGGTTGGCGCAGTGCGCACAACCAGGGGAGTCAACCCACCGAATGCAACACCTCCCCTATATAAGCTATTTGTCTGATTCTCATACATGCGTAGACTGCAGCAATGATTAGGACATCCACCCCAACTTTTGACTTCTTAAACAAGACAGGGTCTTTGAAGTTGGTGCAGTGCACACAACCAGGGGAGTCGACCCATCAAACGCAACACCTCCCCTATATAAAGCTATTTGTCCGATTCTCATACGTGTAGTCTGCAGCAGCGATTAGGACATCGACCCCAACTTCCGAATTCGTTTGCATTGACCGCACCAAAGGTGCACGCCTTGGTGTGCACCCTGGAGTGCACTTTGGTGCTCACCTCGGTGCACACTTTGGTGTGCACCTCGGTGTGCACCAAAGGTGCGCACCTTGGAGCGCACCAAAGGTGTACACTTTGGAGCGCACCACATAGGGTCTTTGAGAGGTTGGCGCAGTGCGCACACCAAGGTGGGTGTTGAGGTGCGTGCCGAGGTGGGTGGGTGCTAGGGTGCGCTCCATGGTGGGTGCCAGGGTGGGTGCGTGCTAGGGTGGATTCCAAAGAGGGTCATAGGGTGGGTGCCAAGGTGGGTTGGTGATATAGTGGGTTCAAAGGTGGGTACTAGGGTGGGTTCCAAGGTGGGTCACAAGTTGGGTGCCAGGATGCGTGGGTGTTAGGTTGGGTGCCAAGGTGGGCTCCTGCGTGGGTGGGTGCTAGGGTGGGTTTCAAGGTGGACGCGAGGGCGGGTGCCAAGGTGGGTAACAAGTTGGGTGTTAGGATGGGTGAGTGCTAGAGTGGGTGCCAAGGTGGGTGGGTGCTAAGGTGGATGCCAAGGTGGTTCACAGGGTGGGTGGGTTCTAGGGTGAGTTCCAAGGTGGGTCACAGGTTCAGTGCTAGGGTGGGTGTCAAGGCGGGTGTCGAGGTGCCTGGGTGCTAGGGTGTGGATGCCAATGTGGGTCATAGGGTGGGTACTAGGGTGGGCTGCAATGTGGGTGCCAAGGTGGGTAACATGCTCGGTGGGTTCTAAATTGGGTGCCAGGGTGGGTGTGCACCCACCTTGCCCGAGGTGGGTGCCAAGGTGCCAGTGTGGGTGGGTGCTAAGGTGGATGCCAAGGTGGGTGAGAAGGTGGGTGATAGGTTGAGTGGTAGGATGGGTGGGTGCCAAGATGGGTCACAGGGTGGGTGCAAGGGTGGGTAGGTGCTAGGGTTGGTGTCAGGGTGGGTGGGTGCTAGGTTGGGTTCCAAGGTGGGTGCGAGGGTGAGTGTCAAGGTGGGTCACAGGTTAGGTGCTAGGATGGGTGAGTGCTAGGGTGCAAAGGTGCCAGGGTGGGTGCTAGGATGGGTCGATGCTAGGGTGAGTGGCAAGGTGGGTCCACAAGTGTCAAGGTGGGTGCCGAGGTGGGTGCCAAGTCGGCGACTGCTATGGTGGATGCCAAGGTGGGTCACGGGGTGGGTGCCAAGTTGCTAGGTTGGGTTCCAAGGTGGGTGCCAACGTGGGTGCTAGGGTGCGTGGGTTAAAGGGTGTGTCACAACGTGGGTGCCAGGATGGGTGCGCACCCACACTGGCCAAGACGGGTGCGGGTGCAAGGTTGGGTTCCAAGCCCGGTCACAGGCTGGGTGCTAGGATGGGTGGGTGCCAAGGTGGGCACCAGGGTGGGTGCACCCACCCTGGCCAAGGTGGGTCACGGGGTGGGTCCTAGGGTGGGTAACGGGGTGGGTACTAAGGTGCGTGCCAAGGTGGGTCATAGGGTGGGTGCCAAGGTGGGCACCAGGGTGGGTGTGCACCAACCCTAGCCAGGGTAGGTCACGGGGTGGTTGTCGGGGTGGGCGTCAAGGAGCCAAGGTGGGTGGCAAGTAGCCAAGTTGCGTGCCAAGGTGGGTGTCGGGGTGGGTGCCAAGGATCCAAGGTGGGTGCCAAGGAACCAAGGTGGGTGTCTGGGTGGGTGCCGAGGTGGGAGCCAGGGTGGGTCCCAAGGTGAGTGCAAAGGTGGGTGCCAGGGTCAAGGTGAGTGCCAATGTGGGTTCCAAGGTGCCAGGGTCAGGGTGAGTGCCAATGTGGGTTCAAAGGTGCTAAGTTGGGTGCGAGGTTGGGTGCGAGGGTGGGTGGGTGCCAAGGTGTGCTAGGTGGAAGCCCGGGTGGGTCGGCATCCCATGGGTGTCGAGTTGGGTGCCTGATGGGTGCTTCTTGTCAAGTTTTAGTCGTCGGGACTCATTTCGAGCCTTAGAGGTCGTTTCTTGTCCGGTTGCCCTGTCTTCGACCTGGGAACCCAATTTTGGTCCTCGGGTCCCATTTTTTTTTGTCTCGCATCCCACTTTTGGCCTGTGGCCTTTTCGGGGTCGATTCTCGTTTTGGGCATCAGAGCATGTTTCTTCTCCTAAAACCCAATATTTGTTTATTAAGTCTCGGAACACATTTTTGTTCTCGTGGACCCATCATGGGTCTTGGAACGCATTTGTGGTCCTTGGGTCCCATTTTGCATCCCGAAACTTGTGTTTTGGTGCTTGATCCCTATTTTGGGTGCCCACCTTGCACCAAGTGCGCACCCGGGGCAAACCGAGCGCCTTGGTGCACCGGGGCAAGATCGAGCGTGCACCCGAGGCGCCCCGAACATGCACCAAGGTGCACTCGGCCCACATGTGAGCGCAGGTCGTTGCGCCCGAGGTGGTGTGTGGGCACCGCGTTGCAGACGGGACACTGCACGCACACGACGCCCCCTCCAGGTGCACGCACGTAGGCCGGGCCGGGTGCACACCCGACGCCCTAGCAAGGTGCGCGCACCCGGGCAGGGCTCACACTTGGCGAACGGGGCGCACTTCGCGAGGGAGGGTGTGCACCTCGACGGGGGTGGGTGGCCGGGGTGGATTCGCACGTGGGTCGCGGTTTGCTAAGTACACACTGCGACAAGCTCATAACGGGTGCGATCATACCAGCATTAGTGCACCGGATCCCATCAGAACTCCGCAGTTAAGCGCGCTTGGGCCGGAGTAGTACTGGGATGGGTGACCTCCCGGGAAGTCCCGGTGTTGCACCCTTTTTTAGTTTTTCGCCGGGCGTCGCAATGCTATTTGAATAAACCTTTTGCCCGTTTGCGTTCTCGTCGGGGCCGGGCCGGGCCGGGGTGCGCTGCCCGCACTACCGCGCGCGCGGGGGCGACACCGAGCGCGCACCCGAGGCACCCCGAGCACACAGGCCACGGTGCAACCCGGGCGTTGTGCGCGCACCCCGGTGCGCCCGAGGTGCTGCGCGCGCACCCAGGTGAAATCGGTGTGCACCTCGGCCAGTGCGCGCTCGGTCGAGTCGCGCACGTTGGCCAAGGTGCACGGTGATGTTTCTTACTCTAAGGTTCCGCACCAGACGCCCGGGACAGGTGAGCGAAGCTGGGCGGGGCCGGGTGCGCGGCCGGGGCAGGTGCACGCAGCTGGAGAGAGCTTTGGAGCACACTTCGGAGCGCACCAATGATGCGCTCCATTCAAAAGTTTCCTGAAAAGGCAAAAAAAGTTGAGATTATAGAATTTCCCAATTGAGAGATTGTAAAAAAAAAAAATTTAAAATGAAGGAAACGCGGGTGCCAAGGTGTGCGCAGCCCAGCCAAGGTGTGCGCACCAAGGCGCCCACCCTGGCGAAGGTGCACGCAAGGTGCGCACCCGAGGCAAACCGGACAATTAACCCAACTTTCGACTTCGCGCGCACCTTGGAGCGCACTTCGGAGCGCTCCTTGGTGCGCACCAATCTTGGGCACCTCGGAGTGCACCATGGCGCCCACCAAGGTGCGCACCCGGGGCAAACCGAGCTCCGACTTCGTGCGCACCTTGGAGCGCACGAAAGGTGCGCACCATGGCGCCCACCAAGGTGCGCAGCCCAGCCAAGGCGTGCGCATCAAGGTGCGCACCCTGGCGAAGGTGCGCACCCGGGGCAAACCGAGCTCCGACTTCGTGCGCACCTTGGAGCGCACAAAAGGTGCGCAACCCAGCCAAGGTGTGCGCACCCCGGTCAAACCGAGCTCCGAATCGTGCGCACCAGAGGTGCACGCCATCGTGCGCACCTTGGAGCACACTTCGGAGCCCTCCTTGGTGCGCGCCGATGTTGCGCACCTCGGAGCGCACCCGGGGAAAACAATGCAATTAACCCGACTTTCGACTTCGTGGGCACCTCGGAGCGCTCTCGGGTTCGCACCTCGGAGCACACCGAGGTGCGCACCTTTGATGCGCTGCCTTCACCAATTTCCAGAAAAGGCAAGAAAACATTGAGAAGGTGTGCGCACCGAGGTGCCCACCCTGGCGAAGGTGCACGCGAGGTGCGCACCCGGGGCAAACCGGGCTCCGACTTCGTGCACGCCGCACCTTGGAGCACACTTCGGAGCGCTCCTTGGTGCGCACCAGGGCGCGCAACCCAACCGAGGTGCCCACCCCGGCGAAGGTGCACGCGAGGTGCGCACCCGGGGCAAACCGGGCTCCGACTTCGTGCACGCCATGGTGCCCACCGCGGCGAAGGTGCACGCGAGGTGCGCACCCGGGGCAAACCGGGCTCCGACTTCGTGCACGCCGCACCTTGGAGCACACTTCGGAGCGCTCCTTGGTGCGCACCATGGTGCCCACCAGGGCGCGCAACCCCGCCGAAGGTGCACGCGAGGTGCGCACCCGGGGCAAACCGGGCTCCGACTTCGTGCACGCCGCACCTTGGAGCACACTTCGGAGCGCTCCTTGGTGCGCACCATGGTGCCCACCAGGGCGCGCAACCCCGCCGAAGGTGCACGCGAGGTGCGCACCCGGGGCAAACCGGGCTCCGACTTCGTGCACGCCATGGTGCGCACCGCGGCGAAGGTGCGCACCCGGGGCAAACCGGGCTCCGACTTCGTGCACGCCGCACCTTGGAGCACACTTCGGAGCGCTCCTTGGTGCGCACCAGGGCGCGCAACCCAGCCGAGGTGCCCACCCCGGCGAAGGTGCACGCGAGGTGCGTACCCGGGGCAAACCGGGCTCCGACTTCGTGCACGCCGCACCTTGGAGCACACTTCGGAGCGCTCCTTGGTGCGCACCATGGTGCCCACCAGGCCGCGCAACCCAGCCAAGGTGTGCGCACCAAGGTGCACGCGAGGTGCGCACCCGGGGCAAACCGGGGTCCGACTTCGTGCACGCCGCACCTTGGAGCACACATCGGGGCGCTCCCGGGTTCGCACCGGCGTTGCGCACCGTGGTGGGCACCTCGGAGCACACCAAGGTGGGCAGCGAGGTGCGCACCTTTGATGCGATGCCTTCACTAATTTCCATAAAAGGCAAAAAAAAAACGAGATTTTAAAATTTCCGTTTTGAAAGATAGTGAGAAAAAGGGAATGCTGGTGCCATCTTGAGCCCGCCCTGGTGCGCAGCCCAGCCAAGGTGTGCGCACCAAGGTGCCCACCCTGGCGAAGGTGCGCGCCCGGGCAATTAACCCAACTTCCAACTTCGCGCGCGCCAGGGTGGGAGCGCACCCAACAACCGGGCCTGGGAAGAGCCAATGCGAGAAACCCCACCAAACGCTCTGACAAAAAAAGAGGGGGCGCTCCAGTAACCCCGCTTCGGAGCGCACCCTGGGCAAACCCAGCCAAGGTGCCCACCCCGGCCAAGGTGCAGGCGAGGTGCGCACCCGGGGCAAACCGGGCTCCGACAACGTGCACGCCGCACCTTGGAGCACACTTCGTAGCGCTCCCGGGTGCGCACCTCAGAGCACACCAAGGTGGGCAGCGAGGTGCGCACCTTTGATGCGCTGCCTTCACTAATTTCCAGAAAAGGCAAAAAAAAAAGGAGATTTTAAAATTTCCGTTTTGAAAGATAGTGAAAAAAACGGAACGCGCGTGCCATCTTGAGCCCGCCCTGGTGCGCAGCCCAGGTAAGGTGCCCACCCTGGCAAAGGTGCGCACCCGGGCAATTAACCCTACTTCCGACTTCGTGCGCGCCAGGGTGGCAACCGGGCCTCGGAAGAGCCAATGCGAGAAACCCCACCAAACGCTCCGACAAAAAAAGAGGCGGCGCTCCAATAACCCCGCTTCGGAGCGCAGCCGGGGCAAACCCAGCCAAGGTGCCCACCCCGACGAAGGTGCACGCGAGGTGCGCACCCGGGGCAAACCGGGCTCCGACAACGTGCACGCAGCACCTTGGAGCACACTTCGAAGCACTCCCGGGTGCCCACCGGCGTTGCGCACCGTGGTGGGCAGCGAGGTGCGCACCTTTGATGCGCTGCCTTCACTAATTTCCAGAAAAAGGCAAAAAAAAATGAGATTTTAAAATTTCCGTTTTGAAAGATAGTGAAAAAAAAGGAACGCGGGTGCCATCTTGAGCCCGCCCTGGTGCGCAGCCCAGGCAAGGCATGCGCACCAAGGTGCCCACCCGAGGTGCACACCCGGGGCAAACCGGGCTCCGACTTCGTGCAGGCCGCACCTTGGAGCACACTTCGGAGCGCTCCTTGGTGCGCACCATGGTGCCCACCAGGGCGCGCAACCCAGCCAAGGTCTGCACACCAAGGTGCCCACCCCGGCGAAGGTGCACGCGAGGTGCGCACCCGGGGCAAACCGGGCTCCGACTTCGTGCACGCCATGGTGCCCACCGCGGCGAAGGTGCACGCGAGGTGCGCACCCGGGGCAAACCGGGCTCCGACTTCGTGCACGCCGCACCTTGGAGCACACTTCGGAGCGCTCCTTGGTGCGCACCATGGTGCCCACCAGGGCGCGCAACCCAGCCAAGGTGTGCGCACCAAGGTGCACGCGAGGTGCGCACCCGGGGCAAACCGGGGTCCGACTTCGTGCACGCCGCACCTTGGAGCACACATCGGAGCGCTCCCAGGTTCGCACCAGCGTTGCGCACCTTTGATGCGCTGCCTTCACTAATTTCCAGAAAAGGCAAAAAAAAACGAGATTTTAAAATTTCCGTTCTGAAAGATAGTGAAAAAAACGGAACGCGGGTGCCATCTTGAGCCCTTCCTGGTGCGCAGCCCAGGCAAGTTGTGCGCACCAAGGTGCCCACCCTGGCGGAGGTGCGCGCCCGGGGCAATCCGGGCTCCGACTTCGTGCACTGCATGGTGCCCACCAAGGCGCGCAACCCAGCCAAGGTGCCCACCGCAGCGAAGGTGCACGCGAGGTGCGCACCCGAGGTGCACACCCGGGGCAAACCGGGCTCCGAC
>NW_026728989.1:0-10000 GCF_030272615.1 Cryptomeria japonica | reverse complement strand
CTCGAGGCAAGGGATGCATCAAGGATAGCAATCATGTTGTGAGGCGAGATTCCAAAGGCTAAACGTGAGAGGCTGCAGGGTCGACTCAGAGAGGTCTATGCATGTGAGAGGCTGAAAGCAAGGTCGACTCGGAGCGGTCTATGCATCGGGCGCGCTTGGGGCGACTACCAGTGCCAACCCCTTATCCCGCGACGCGTCCGACAAAGAGAACGTTCCAAGGCGGCAGAGGAGGTTACCAGCCGAAGGATGCAGTAGCAATAACAGGTATAGTTCCGCGGCGGCCGAGAAGACTCACCGCATAGGAATCGGGATGCGAGGCGAGGGATGCGGCGGGAAGGCCCCGACGGCTAAACGGAAGAGGCTGCAGGGCCGCCTCGGAATGGTCCAAGCATCGGATGCGATTGGGACGACTACCAGTGCCAACCCCTTATCCCGCGATGCGTCCGATACACAGATAGTTCCAAGGCGGCCGAGGAGCCTCACCGCATATCAATCGGGGTGCGAGGCGAGGGATGGGGCGGGAAGGCCCCAACGGCTAGACGGAAGAGGCTTCAGGGCCACCTCGGAATGGTCCAAGCATCGGACGCGCTTGGGGCGACTGCCAGTGCCAACCCCTTATCCCGCGATGCGTCCGATACACAGATGGTTCCAAGGCGGCCGAGGAGCCTCACCGCATAGCAATCGGGGGTGCGAGGCGAGGGATGGGGCGGGAAGGCCCCAACGGCTAGACGGAAGAGGCTTCAGGGCCGCCTAGGAATGGTCCAAGCATCGGACACGCTTGGGGCGACTACCAGTGACAGCCCCCTATCCCGCGATGCGTCCGATACGAAGATGGTTCCAAGGCGGCCGAGGAGCCTCACCGCATAGCAATCGGGGTGCGAGGTGGGGGATGCGGCGAGATGGCCCCAACGGCTAGACGGAAGAGGCCACAGGGCCGCGTCGGAATAGTCCAAGCATCGGACGCGCTTGGGGCGACTACCAGTGACAACCCCTTATCCCGCGATGCGTCCGATACGAAGATAGTTCCAAGGCGGCCGAGGAGCCTCACCGCATAGCAATCGGGGTGCGAGGTGGGGGATGCGGCGAGATGGCCCCAACGGCTAGACGGAAGAGGCTGCAGGGCCGCCTCGGAATAGTCCAAGCATCGGACGCGCTTGGGGCCACTACCAGTGACAACCCCTTATCCCGCAATGCGTCCGATACGAAGATAGTTCCAAGGCGGCCGAAGAGCCTCACCGCATAGCAATCGGGGTGCGAGGTGGGGGATGCGGCGAGATGGCCCCAACGGCTAGACGGAAGAGGCCACAGGGCCGCCTCGGAATAGTCCAAGCATCGGACGCGCTTGGGGCGACTACCAGTGACAACCCCTTATCCCGCGATGCGTCCGATACGAAGATAGTTCCCAGGCGGCCGAGGAGCCTCACCGCATAGCAATCGGGGTGCGAGGCGAGGGATGCGGCGAGATGGCCCCAAAGGCTAGACGGAAGAGGCTGCAGGGCTGCCTCGGAATAGTCCAAGCATCGGACGCGCTTGGGGCGACTACCACTGCCAACCCCTTATCCCGCGATGCGTCCGATACACAGATAGTTCCGAGGCGGCCGAGGAGGTGGGGGATGCAGCGAGATGGCCCCAACGGCTAGACGGAAGAGGCTGCAGGGCCGCCTCGGAATAGTCCAAGCATCGGACGCGCTTGGGGCGACTACCAGTGACAACCCCTTATCCCGCGATGCGTCCGATACACAGATAGTTCCGAGGCGGCCAAGGAGCCTCACCGCATAGCAATCGTGGTGCGAGGTGGGGGATGCGGCGAGATGGCCCCAACGGCTAGACGGAAGAGGCTGCAGGGCCGCCTCGGAATGGTCCAAGCATCGGATGCGCTTGGGGCGACTACCACTGCCAACCCCTTATCCCGCGATGCGTCCGATACACAGATAGTTCCAAGGCGGCCGAGGAGCCTCACAGCATAGCAATCAGGGTGCGAGGCGAGGGATGCGGCGAGAAAGCCCCAACGGCTAGAGGGAAGAGGCTTCAGGTCCGCCTCGGAATGGTCCAAGCATCGGACGCGCTTGGGGCGACTACCAGTGACAACCCCTTATCCCGCGACGCGTCCGATACACAGATAGTTCCAAGGCGGCCGAGGAGCCTCACCGCATAGCAATCGGGGTGCGAGGCGAGGGATGCGGCGAGAAGGACCCAACGGCTACACGGAAGAGGCTTCGGGGCCGCCTCGGAATGGTCCAAGCATCGGACGCGCTTGGGGCGACTACCAGTGACAACCCCTTATCCCGCGACGCGTCCGATACACAGATAGTTCCAAGGCGGCCGAGGAGCCTCACCGCATAGCAATCGGGGTGCGAGGCGAGGGATGCGGCGAGAAGGACCCAACGGCTACACGGAAGAGGCTTCGGGGCCGCCTCGGAATGGTCCAAGCATCGGACGCGCTTGGGGCGACTACCAGTGACAACCCCTTATCCCGCGACGCGTCCGATACACAGATAGTTCCAAGGCGGCCGAGGAGCCTCACCGCATAGCAATCGGGGTGCGAGGCGAGGGATGCGGCGAGAAGGACCCAACGGCTAGACGGAAGAGGCTTCGGGTCCGCCTCGGAATGGTCCAAGCATCGGACGCGCTTGGGGCGACTACCAGTGACAACCCCTTATCCCGCGACGCGTCCGATACACAGATAGTTCCAAGGCGGCCGAGGAGCCTCACCGCATAGCAATCGGGGTGCGAGGCGAGGGATGCGGCGAGAAGGACCCAACGGCTAGACGGAAGAGGCTTCGGGTCCGCCTCGGAATGGTCCAAGCATCGGACGCGCTTGGGGTGACTACCAGTGACAACCCCTTATCCCGCGACGCGTCCGATACACAGATAGTTCCAAGGCGGCCGAGGAGCCTCACCGCATAGCAATCGGGGTGCGAGGCGAGGGATGCGGCGAGAAGGACCCAACGGCTAGACGGAAGAGGCTTCGGGTCCGCCTCGGAATGGTCCAAGCATCGGACGCGCTTGGGGCGACTACCAGTGACAACCCCTTATCCCGCGACGCGTCCGATACACAGATAGTTCCGAGGCGGCCGAGGAGCCTCACCGCATAGCAATCGGGGTGCGAGGCGAAGGATGCGGCGAGAAGGACCCAACGGCTAGACGGAAGAGGCTTCGGGTCCGCCTCGGAATGGTCTAAGCATCGGACGCGCTTGGGGCGACTACCAGTGACAACCCCTTATCCCGCGACGCGTCCGATACACAGATAGTTCCAAGGCGGCCGAGGAGCCTCACCGCATAGCAATCGGGGTGCGAGGCGAGGGATGCGGCGAGAAGGACCCAACGGCTAGACGGAAGAGGCTTCAGGGCCGCCTCGGAATGGTCCAAGCATCGGACGCGCTTGGGGCGACTACCAATGACAACCCCTTATCCCGCGACGCGTCCGATACACAGATAGTTCCGAGGCGGCCGAGGAGCCTCACCGCATAGCAATCGGGGTGCGAGGCGAGGGATGCGGCGAGAAGGACCCAACGGCTAGACGGAAGAGGCTTCAGGGCCGCCTCGGAATGGTCCAAGCATCGGACGCGCTTGGGGCGACTACCAGTGACAACCCCTTATCCCGCGACGCGTCCGATACACAGATAGTTCCGAGGCGGCCGAGGAGCCTCACCGCATAGCAATCGGGGTGCGAGGCGAGGGATGCGGCGAGAAGGACCCAACGGCTAGACGGAAGAGGCTTCAGGGCCGCCTCGGAATGGTCCAAGCATCGGACGCGCTTGGGGCGACTACCGTTGCCAACCCCTTATCCCGCGATGCGTCTGATACACAGATAGTTCCGAGGCGGCCGAGGAGCCTCACCGCATAGCAATCGGGTTGCGAGGCAGATTATTGGGAAGGGAACCCCCTGGGATGCGGCTCAAGCAGTGCCCAAAGGGACTGGAATGCGGAATCACATCGAGAGACCCAAATGCTATACGAGGGCTCAAATCGAATTATCGATTTGGCCACGACATGGACGCATCGGAACGACTACCTTTGCCGAACCACTCGCAATTGCATCCATACCGAAACCAATAGACATTTCCGTTAGAGCCCTCGCATAGCATTCGGGAATCTCGCATGCCCCTCTAAATCGACCAATGCTGGCGCTCAATGAAAATCCGAGCGCTACCACCGTTCGAGCGCCAGCATTGGTCGAGTTAGAGGGGCACGGGGGAGAATGCTCCAGTCAACACCTCCCCTATATAAGTTATTTGTCCGATTCTCGCACAACCGTAGTCTGCCTCGTCGAATCAAACAACGGTCCCAGATTCCGACTTCCGTTCCGTAGAGACCCAAAAGCTAGATGGAGGCTCGCAAGAAAGAGAGTCGGCGCATAGCAATCGGGTTTCTCGAACGTTTAGGGACCGAGCTCACTTGCGGATAGGGCAAAATCCGCCAAGCAACCCAAAAGCTAGACGGGGGCTCGAATCGAATCGCCTAGGCGGCCACAACAACGACGTGTTGGATCGACTACCAGTGCCAAACCATTCAGCAAGACTAGTCTGTGTCGAGGCCGGATAGAGATTCTCAGAGAGCGCCCGCATAGCATTTAGGAGACCTGCCGCGTCCCTCACACTCGACAAATGGTGGTGCACGTTTATAAATCCGAGCGATCCCAACCCTTTCAAGCACCAACATCGGTCGAGATAGAGGGGCACGGAGGGGGCTGCGTGAGACAACACAGTCCCCTATATAAGTTATTTGTCCGATTCTCACACATCCGAAGAATGGTCATCAAATCGGACAACAGCCCAAACTTCCGACTTCCGTCCCAGAAAGCCCAAGAGCTATCTAAAACGTTCATGGCCGGAACTCGATCGCGGCTATACCAGTCCGCCAAGCAACCCAAAAGCTAGACTGGAGCTCTAGTCGAATCACCTCTGTGGCCATTGCAAGGACGTGTTGGAGCGACTACCATTGCCGAACCATTCCGCAGGTCGAGTCCATACCAAGGCCGCATAGAGATTCACGATGAGCTCCTGCATAGCAATCAGGAGACTTGCCGTGTCCATCACAATCGATAAATCCTGGTGCAAGATTTTTGCATCCGAGCGCTCCAACCAGTCGAGCACCAGCATCAATCGACATAAACGGGCACGGGGGGAGGATGCTCGAGAACACTACCTCCCCTATATAAGTTATTTGTCCGATTCTCAAGCAGCCGAAGTCTGGTCATCGAATCGGGTCAAAGACCACAACTTCCGACTTTACCCACAATGCAAGTCATCGAATCGAACATCGGCCCCCGAGTCGGACTCCATGCGTATGTCAGGTCATCGGACCCAAATTCCGCCTTCCTGCGCATGGCGGGCCATCAATATCAACTCGGTCATCGGACCCAAACTCCGCCTTTTTGCGTATGGCACGCCTTCAAATCGGTCATCGGACCCAAATTCCGCCTTCCTGTGCATGGCGGGCCATCAACATCAACTCGGTCATCGGACCCAAATTCCGCCTTTCTGCGCATGGCACGCCATCAACTCGGTCATCGGACCCAAATTCCGCCTTCCTGCGCATGGCAGGTCATCGGACACAAATTCAGACCTCGCCAATATGCCTACGTATCGAATCGGTCATCGGACCCAACTTCCGACTTCATCCATACTGTAGGGTCTTTGAGGTTGGCGCGGTGCGCTCAACCCAGGGAGTCGACCCATCGAAGCATACACCTCCCCTATATAAGCTATTTGTCCGATTCCCACACCTGTGTAGTTTGCACCTCTGACCAGGACATCGACCCCAACTTCCGAACTCGACTGCAACGACGGCACCAGCGCCTTGGTGCGCACCTTGCGACGCACAGTCCCAACATTCGCCTTCCTGCACATGGCAGGTCATCGGACCCAAATTCCGACCTCGCGAGTATGCCTACATATCGAATCGGTCATCGGACCCAACTTCCGACTTCATCCATACCGTAGGGTCTTTGAGGTTGGCGCGGTGCGCTCAACCCGGGGAGTCGACCCAACGAAGCATACACCTCCCCTATATAAGCTATTTGTCCGATTCCCACACCTGTGTAGTTTGCACCTCCGATCAAGACATCGACCCCAACTTCCGAACTCGCCTCCAACGACCGAACCAGCGCCTTGGTGCGCACCTTGCAACGCACAGTGCCAACATTCGCCTTCCTGCACGTGGCAGGTCATCGGACCCAAATTCCGACCTCGCGAGTATGCCTACATATCGAATCGGTCATCGGACCCAACTTCCGACTTCATCCATACCGTAGGGTCTTTGAGGTTGGCGCGGTGCGCTCAACCCGGGGAGTCGACCCAACGAAGCATACACCTCCCCTATATAAGCTATTTGTCCGATTCCCACACCTGTGTAGCTTGCACCTCCGATCAGGACATCGACCCCAACTTCCGAACTCGACTAAAAAGACCGCACCAGCGCCTTGGTGTGCACCTTGCAACGCACAGTGTCAACATTCGCCTTCCTGCACATGGCAGGTCATCGGACCCAAATTCCGACCTCATGAGCATACCTACTAATCGAATTGGTCATCGGACCCAACTTCCGACTTCATCCATACCGTAGGGTCTTTGAGGTTGGCGCGGTGCGCTCAACCTGGGGAGTCGACCCATCGAAGCATACACCTCCCCTATATAAGCTATTTGTCCGATTCCGACACCTGTGTAGTTTGCACCTCCGCTCAGGACATCGACCCCAACTTCCGAACTCGCCTGCAACGACCGAACCAGCGCCTTGGTGCGCACCAAAAGTGCGCACTTTTGGAGGGCACTTTTGTGCGCTCCAAAGGTGCGCACTTTTGGAGGGCACTTTTCTGCGCTCCAAAGGTGCGCACTTTTGGAGGGCACTTTTTGGAGGGCACTTTTCTGCGCTCCAAAGGTGCGCACTTTTGGAGGGCACTTTTTGGAGGGCACTTTTCTGCGCTCCAAAGGTGCGCACTTTTGGAGGGCACTTTTTGGAGGGCACTTTTCTGCGCTCCAAAGGTGCGCACTTTTGGAGGGCACTTTTTGGAGGGCACTTTTCTGCGCTCCAAAGGTGCGCACTTTTGGAGGGCACTTTTTGGAGGGCACTTTTCTGCGCTCCAAAGGTGCGCACTTTTGGAGGGCACTTTTTGGAGGGCACTTTTCTGCGCTCCAAAGGTGCGCACTTTTGGAGGGCACTTTTTGGAGGGCACTTTTCTGCGCTCCAAAGGTGCGCACTTTTGGAGGGCACTTTTTGGAGGGCACTTTTCTGCGCTCCAAAGGTGCGCACTTTTGGAGGGCACTTTTTGGAGGGCACTTTTCTGCGCTCCAAAGGTGCGCACTTTTGGAGGGCACTTTTGTGCACTCCAAAGGTGCGCACTTTTGGAGGGCACTTTTCCTGTGCTCCAAAGGTGCACACCTAGGTGAGCACCTTCGACCACACCTTGTAGCACACCAAACTCTGACTTTCGACTTCATCCGCAATGCAGGGTCTTTGAGGTTGGCGCAATGCGCACAACCAGGGGAGTCGACCCATCAAACCCAACACCTCCCCTATATAAGCTATTTGTCTGATTCTCATACATGCGTAGCCTGCAGGAGCAATTAGGACATCGACCCCAACTTTCGGCTTCTAAACGAAAACAAGGTCTTTGAGGTTGGTGTAATGCGAACAACTAGGGGAGTCAACCCATCAAACCCAACACCTCCCCTATATAAGCTATTTGTCTGATTCTCATACATGTGTAGTCTACAGGAGCAATTAGGACATCGACCCCAACTTTTGACTTCTTAACGAAAACAAGGTCTTTGAGGTTGACGTAATGCGCACAACCAGGGGAGTCGACCCATCAAACCCAACACCTCCCCTATATAAGCTATTTGTCCGATTCTCATACATGTGTAGCCTGCAGGAGCCATTAGGACATTGACCCCAACTTTTGACTTCTTAACGAAAACAAGGTCTTTGAGGTTGGCGTAATGCGCACAACCAAGGGAGTTGACCCATCAAACCCAACACCTCCCCTATATAAGCTATTTGTCTGATTCTCATACATGTGTAGCCTGCAACAACGATTAGGACATCCACCCCAACTTCTGAATTCGTCTGCGTTGACCGCACCAAAGGTGCACGCCTTGGTGCTCACCAAAATCCGACTTCCGACTTCTTCTGCTATGCGGGGTCTTTGAGGTTGGCGCAGTGCGCACAACCAGGGGAGTCAACCCACCGAATGCAACACCTCCCCTATATAAGCTATTTGTCTGATTCTCATACATGCGTAGACTGCAGCAATGATTAGGACATCCACCCCAACTTTTGACTTCTTAAACAAGACAGGGTCTTTGAAGTTGGTGCAGTGCACACAACCAGGGGAGTCGACCCATCAAACGCAACACCTCCCCTATATAAAGCTATTTGTCCGATTCTCATACGTGTAGTCTGCAGCAGCGATTAGGACATCGACCCCAACTTCCGAATTCGTTTGCATTGACCGCACCAAAGGTGCACGCCTTGGTGTGCACCCTGGAGTGCACTTTGGTGCTCACCTCGGTGCACACTTTGGTGTGCACCTCGGTGTGCACCAAAGGTGCGCACCTTGGAGCGCACCAAAGGTGTACACTTTGGAGCGCACCACATAGGGTCTTTGAGAGGTTGGCGCAGTGCGCACACCAAGGTGGGTGTTGAGGTGCGTGCCGAGGTGGGTGGGTGCTAGGGTGCGCTCCATGGTGGGTGCCAGGGTGGGTGCGTGCTAGGGTGGATTCCAAAGAGGGTCATAGGGTGGGTGCCAAGGTGGGTTGGTGATATAGTGGGTTCAAAGGTGGGTACTAGGGTGGGTTCCAAGGTGGGTCACAAGTTGGGTGCCAGGATGCGTGGGTGTTAGGTTGGGTGCCAAGGTGGGCTCCTGCGTGGGTGGGTGCTAGGGTGGGTTTCAAGGTGGACGCGAGGGCGGGTGCCAAGGTGGGTAACAAGTTGGGTGTTAGGATGGGTGAGTGCTAGAGTGGGTGCCAAGGTGGGTGGGTGCTAAGGTGGATGCCAAGGTGGTTCACAGGGTGGGTGGGTTCTAGGGTGAGTTCCAAGGTGGGTCACAGGTTCAGTGCTAGGGTGGGTGTCAAGGCGGGTGTCGAGGTGCCTGGGTGCTAGGGTGTGGATGCCAATGTGGGTCATAGGGTGGGTACTAGGGTGGGCTGCAATGTGGGTGCCAAGGTGGGTAACATGCTCGGTGGGTTCTAAATTGGGTGCCAGGGTGGGTGTGCACCCACCTTGCCCGAGGTGGGTGCCAAGGTGCCAGTGTGGGTGGGTGCTAAGGTGGATGCCAAGGTGGGTGAGAAGGTGGGTGATAGGTTGAGTGGTAGGATGGGTGGGTGCCAAGATGGGTCACAGGGTGGGTGCAAGGGTGGGTAGGTGCTAGGGTTGGTGTCAGGGTGGGTGGGTGCTAGGTTGGGTTCCAAGGTGGGTGCGAGGGTGAGTGTCAAGGTGGGTCACAGGTTAGGTGCTAGGATGGGTGAGTGCTAGGGTGCAAAGGTGCCAGGGTGGGTGCTAGGATGGGTCGATGCTAGGGTGAGTGGCAAGGTGGGTCCACAAGTGTCAAGGTGGGTGCCGAGGTGGGTGCCAAGTCGGCGACTGCTATGGTGGATGCCAAGGTGGGTCACGGGGTGGGTGCCAAGTTGCTAGGTTGGGTTCCAAGGTGGGTGCCAACGTGGGTGCTAGGGTGCGTGGGTTAAAGGGTGTGTCACAACGTGGGTGCCAGGATGGGTGCGCACCCACACTGGCCAAGACGGGTGCGGGTGCAAGGTTGGGTTCCAAGCCCGGTCACAGGCTGGGTGCTAGGATGGGTGGGTGCCAAGGTGGGCACCAGGGTGGGTGCACCCACCCTGGCCAAGGTGGGTCACGGGGTGGGTCCTAGGGTGGGTAACGGGGTGGGTACTAAGGTGCGTGCCAAGGTGGGTCATAGGGTGGGTGCCAAGGTGGGCACCAGGGTGGGTGTGCACCAACCCTAGCCAGGGTAGGTCACGGGGTGGTTGTCGGGGTGGGCGTCAAG
>NW_026728988.1:302500-326946 GCF_030272615.1 Cryptomeria japonica | reverse complement strand
GGCGGCCGAGGAGCCTCACCGCATAGCAATGGGGGTGCGAGGTGAGGGATGCGGCGAGATGGCCCCAACGGCTAGACGGAAGAGGCCACAGGGCCGCCTCGGAATAGTCCAAGCATCGGACGCGCTTGGGGCGACTACCAGTGACAACCCCTTATCCCGCGATGCATCCGATACGAAGATAGTTCCCAGGCGGCCGAGGAGCCTCACCGCATAGCAATCGGGGTGCGAGGCGAGGGATGCGGCGAGATGGCCCCAAAGGGTAGACGGAAGAGGCTGCGGGGCCGCCTCGGAATAGTCCAAGCATCGAACGCGCTTGGGGCGACTACCACTGCCAACCCCTTATCCCGCGATGCGTCCGATACACAGATAGTTCCGAGGCGGCCGAGGAGCTGGGGGATGCGGCGAGATGGCCCCAACGGCTAGACGGAAGAGGCTGCAGGGCCGCCTCGGAATAGTCCAAGCATCGGACGCGCTTGGGGCGACTACCAGTGACAACCCCTTATCCCGCGATGCGTCCGATACACAGATAGTTCCGAGGCGGCCAAGGAGCCTCACCGCATAGCAATCGTGGTGCGAGGTGGGGGATGCAGCGAGATGGCCCCAACGGCTAGACGGAAGAGGCTGCAGGGCCGCCTCGGAATGGTCCAAGCATCGGACGCGCTTGGGGCGACTACCACTGCCAACCCCTTATCCCGCGATGCGTCCGATACACAGATAGTTCCAAGGCGGCCGAGGAGCCTCACCGAATAGCAATCGGGGTGCGAGGCGAGGGATGCGGCGAGAAAGCCCCAACGGCTAGAGGGAAGAGGCTTCAGGTCCGCCTCGGAATGGTCCAAGCATCGGACGCGCTTGGGGCGACTACCAGTGACAACCCCTTATCCCGCGACGCGTCCGATACACAGATAGTTCCAAGGCGGCCGAGGAGCCTCACCGCATAGCAATCGGGGTGCGAGGCGAGGGATGCGGCGAGAAGGACCCAACGGCTAGACGGAAGAGGCTTCAGGGCCGCCTCGGAATGGTCCAAGCATCGGACGCGCTTGGGGCGACTACCAGTGACAACCCCTTATCCCGCGACGCGTCCGATACACAGATAGTTCCAAGGCGGCCGAGGAGCCTCACCGCATAGCAATCGGGGTGCGAGGCGAGGGATGCGGCGAGAAGGACCCAACGGCTAGACGGAAGAGGCTTCAGGTCCGCCTCGGAATGGTCCAAGCATCGGACGCGCTTGGGGCGACTACCAGTGACAACCCCTTATCCCGCGACGCGTCCGATACACAGATAGTTCCAAGGCGGCCGAGGAGCCTCACCGCATAGCAATCGGGGTGCGAGGCGAGGGATGCGGCGAGAAGGACCCAACGGCTAGACGGAAGAGGCTTCAGGGCCGCCTCGGAATGGTCCAAGCATCGGACGCGCTTGGGGCGACTACCAGTGACAACCCCTTATCCCGCGATGCGTCCGATACACAGATAGTTCCAAGGCGGCCGAGGAGCCTCACCGCATAGCAATCGGGGTGCGAGGCGAGGGATGCGGCGAGAAGGACCCAACGGCTAGACGGAAGAGGCTTCAGGGCCGCCTCGGAATGGTCCAAGCATCGGACGCGCTTGGGGCGACTACCAGTGACAACCCCTTATCCCGCGACGCGTCCGATACACAGATAGTTCCAAGGCGGCCGAGGAGCCTCACCGCATAGCAATCGGGGTGCGAGGCGAGGGATGCGGCAAGAAGGACCCAACGGCTAGACGGAAGAGGCTTCAGGGCCGCCTCGGAATGGTCCAAGCATCGGACGCGCTTGGGGCGACTACCAGTGACAACCCCTTATCCCGCGACGCGTCCGATACACAGATAGTTCCAAGGCGGCCGAGGAGCCTCACCGCATAGCAATCGGGGTGCGAGGCGAGGGATGCGGCGAGAAGGACCCAACGGCTAGACGGAAGAGGCTTCAGGTCCGCCTCGGAATGGTCCAAGCATCGGACGCGCTTGGGGCGACTACCAGTGACAACCCCTTATCCCGCGACGCGTCCGATACACAGATAGTTCCAAGGCGGCCGAGGAGCCTCACCGCATAGCAATCGGGGTGCGAGGCGAGGGATGCGGCGAGAAGGACCCAACGGCTAGACGGAAGAGGCTTCAGGGCCGCCTCGGAATGGTCCAAGCATCGGACGCGCTTGGGGCGACTACCAGTGACAACCCCTTATCCCGCGACGCGTCCGATACACAGATAGTTCCAAGGCGGCCGAGGAGCCTCACCGCATAGCAATCGGGGTGCGAGGCGAGGGATGCGGCGAGAAGGACCCAACGGCTAGACGGAAGAGGCTTCAGGGCCGCCTCGGAATGGTCCAAGCATCGGACGCGCTTGGGGCGACTACCAGTGACAACCCCTTATCCCGCGATGCGTCCGATACACAGATAGTTCCAAGGCGGCCGAGGAGCCTCACCGCATAGCAATCGGGGTGCGAGGCGAGGGATGCGGCGAGAAGGACCCAACGGCTAGACGGAAGAGGCTTCAGGGCCGCCTCGGAATGGTCCAAGCATCGGACGCGCTTGGGGCGACTACCAGTGACAACCCCTTATCCCGCGACGCGTCCGATACACAGATAGTTCCAAGGCGGCCGAGGAGCCTCACCGCATAGCAATCGGGGTGCGAGGCGAGGGATGCGGCGAGAAGGACCCAACGGCTAGACGGAAGAGGCTTCAGGGCCGCCTCGGAATGGTCCAAGCATCGGACGCGCTTGGGGCGACTACCAGTGACAACCCCTTATCCCGCGACGCGTCCGATACACAGATAGTTCCAAGGCGGCCGAGGAGCCTCACCGCATAGCAATCGGGGTGCGAGGCGAGGGATGCGGCGAGAAGGACCCAACGGCTAGACGGAAGAGGCTTCAGGGCCGCCTCGGAATGGTCCAAGCATCGGACGCGCTTGGGGCGACTACCAGTGACAACCCCTTATCCCGCGACGCGTCCGATACACAGATAGTTCCAAGGCGGCCGAGGAGCCTCACCGCATAGCAATCGGGGTGCGAGGCGAGGGATGCGGCGAGAAGGACCCAACGGCTAGACGGAAGAGGCTTCAGGGCCGCCTGGGAATGGTCCATGCATCGCACGCGCTTGGGGCGACTACCAGTGACAACCCCTTATCCCGCGACGCGTCCGATACACAGATAGTTCCAAGGCGGCCGAGGAGCCTCACCGCATAGCAATCGGGGTGCGAGGCGAGGGATGCGGCGAGAAGGACCCAACGGCTAGACGGAAGAGGCTTCAGGGCCGCCTCGGAATGGTCCAAGCATCGGACGCGCTTGGGGCGACTACCAGTGACAACCCCTTATCCCGCGACGCGTCCGATACACAGATAGTTCCAAGGCGGCCGAGGAGCCTCACCGCATAGCAATCGGGGTGCGAGTCGAGGGATGCGGCGAGAAGGACCCAACGGCTAGACGGAAGAGGCTTCAGGGCCGCCTCGGAATGGTCCAAGCATCGGACGCGCTTGGGGCGACTACCAGTGACAACCCCTTATCCCGCGATGCGTCTGATACACAGATAGTTCCAAGGCGGCCGAGGAGCCTCACCGCATAGCAATCGGGGTGCGAGGCAAGGGATGCGGCGAGAAGGACCCAACGGCTAGACGGAAGAGGCTTCAGGGCCGCCTCGGAATGGTCCAAGCATCGGACGCGCTTGGGGCGACTACCGTTGCCAACCCCTTATCCCGCGATGCGTCTGATACACAGATAGTTCCGAGGCGGCCGAGGAGCCTCACCGCATAGCAATCGGGTTGCGAGGCAGATTATTGGGAAGGGAACCCCCTGGGATGCGGCTCAAGCAGTGCCCAAAGGGACTGGAATGCGGAATCACATCGAGAGACCCAAATGCTATACGAGGGCTCAAATCGAATTATCGATTTGGCCACGACATGGACGCATCGGAACGACTACCTTTGCCGAACCACTCGCAATTGCATCCATACCGAAACCAATAGACATTTCCGTTAGAGCCCTCGCATAGCATTCGGGAATCTCGCATGCCCCTCTAAATCGACCAATGCTGGCGCTCAACGAAAATCCGAGCGCTACCACCGTTCGAGCGCCAGCATTGGTCGAGTTAGAGGGGCACGGGGGAGAATGCTCCAGTCAACACCTCCCCTATATAAGTTATTTGTCCGATTCTCGCACAACCGTAGTCTGCCTCGTCGAATCAAACAACGGTCCCAGATTCCGACTTCCGTTCCGTAGAGACCCAAAAGCTAGATGGAGGCTCGCAAGAAAGAGAGTCGGCGCATAGCAATCGGGTTTCTCGAACGTTTAGGGACCGAGCTCACTTGCGGATAGGGCAAAATCCGCCAAGCAACCCAAAAGCTAGACGGGGGCTCGAATCGAATCGCCTAGGCGGCCACAACAACGACGTGTTGGATCGACTACCAGTGCCAAACCATTCAGCAAGACTAGTCTGTGTCGAGGCCGGATAGAGATTCTCAGAGAGCGCCCGTATAGCATTTAGGAGACCTGCCGCGTCCCTCACACTCGACAAATGGTGGTGCACGTTTATAAATCCGAGCGATCCCAACCCTTTCAAGCACCAACATCGGTCGAGATAGAGGGGCACGGAGGGGGCTGCGTGAGACAACACAGTCCCCTATATAAGTTATTTGTCCGATTCTCACACATCCGAAGAATGGTCATCAAATCGGACAACAGCCCAAACTTCCGACTTCCGTCCCAGAAAGCCCAAGAGCTATCTAAAACGTTCATGGCCGGAACTCGATCGCGGCTATACCAGTCCGCCAAGCAACCCAAAAGCTAGACTGGAGCTCTAGTCGAATCACCTCTGTGGCCATTGCAAGGACGTGTTGGAGCGACTACCATTGCCGAACCATTCCGCAGGTCGAGTCCATACCAAGGCCGCATAGAGATTCACGATGAGCTCCTGCATAGCAATCAGGAGACTTGCCGTGTCCATCACAATCGATAAATCCTGGTGCAAGATTTTTGCATCCGAGCGCTCCAACCAGTCGAGCACCAGCATCAATCGACATAAACGGGCACGGGGGGAGGATGCTCGAGAACACTACCTCCCCTATATAAGTTATTTGTCCGATTCTCAAGCAGCCGAAGTCTGGTCATCGAATCGGGTCAAAGACCACAACTTCCGACTTTACCCACAATGCAAGTCATCGAATCGAACATCGGCCCCCGAGTCGGACTCCATGCGTATGTCAGGTCATCGGACCCAAATTCCGCCTTCCTGCGCATGGCGGGCCATCAATATCAACTCGGTCATCGGACCCAAACTCCGCCTTTCTGCGCATGGCACGCCTTCAAATCGGTCATCGGACCCAAATTCCGCCTTCCTGTGCATGGCGGGCCATCAACATCAACTCGGTCATCGGACCCAAATTCCGCCTTTCTGCGCATGGCACGCCATCAACTCGGTCATCGGACCCAAATTCCGCCTTCCTGCGCATGGCAGGTCATCGGACACAAATTCAGACCTCGCCAATATGCCTACGTATCGAATCGGTCATCGGACCCAACTTCCGACTTCATCCATACTGTAGGGTCTTTGAGGTTGGCGCGGTGCGCTCAACCCGGGGAGTCGACCCATCGAAGCATACACCTCCCCTATATAAGCTATTTGTCCGATTCCCACACCTGTGTAGTTTGCACCTCTGACCAGGACATCGACCCCAACTTCCGAACTCGACTGCAACGACGGCACCAGCGCCTTGGTGCGCACCTTGCGACGCACAGTCCCAACATTCGCCTTCCTGCACATGGCAGGTCATCGGACCCAAATTCCGACCTCGCGAGTATGCCTACATATCGAATCGGTCATCGGACACAACTTCCGACTTCATCCATACCGTAGGGTCTTTGAGGTTGGCGCGGTGCGCTCAACCCGGGGAGTCGACCCAACGAAGCATACACCTCCCCTATATAAGCTATTTGTCCGATTCCCACACCTGTGTAGTTTGCACCTCCGATCAGGACATCGACCCCAACTTCCGAACTCGCCTGCAACGACCGAACCAGCGCCTTGGTGCGCACCTTGCAACGCACGAGTGCCAACATTCGCCTTCCTGCACATGGCAGGTCATCGGACCCAAATTCCGACCTCGCGAGTATGCCTACATATCGAATCGGTCATCGGACCCAACTTCCGACTTCATCCATACCGTAGGGTCTTTGAGGTTGGCGCGGTGCGCTCAACCCGGGGAGTCGACCCAACGAAGCATACACCTCCCCTATATAAGCTATTTGTCCGATTCCCACACCTGTGTAGCTTGCACCTCCGATCAGGACATCGACCCCAACTTCCGAACTCGACTAAAAAGACCGCACCAGCACCTTGGTGTGCACCTTGCAACGCACAGTGCCAACATTCGCCTTCCTGCACATGGCAGGTCATCGGACCCAAATTCCGACCTCATGAGCATACCTACTAATCGAATCGGTCATCGGACCCAACTTCCGACTTCATCCATACCGTAGGGTCTTTGAGGTTGGCGCGGTGCGCTCAACCTGGGGAGTCGACCCATCGAAGCATACACCTCCCCTATATAAGCTATTTGTCCGATTCCGACACCTGTGTAGTTTGCACCTCCGCTCAGGACATCGACCCCAACTTCCGAACTCGCCTGCAACGACCGAACCAGCGCCTTGGTGCGCACCAAAAGTGCGCACTTTTGGAGGGCACTTTTGTGCGCTCCAAAGGTGCGCACTTTTGGAGGGCACTTTTGTGCGCTCCAAAGGTGCGCACTTTTGGAGGGCACTTTTTGGAGGGCACTTTTGTGCGCTCCAAAGGTGCGCACTTTTGGAGGGCACTTTTTGGAGGGCACTTTTCTGCGCTCCAAAGGTGCGCACTTTTGGAGGGCACTTTTTGGAGGGCACTTTTCTGCGCTCCAAAGGTGCGCACTTTTGGAGGGCACTTTTTGGAGGGCACTTTTCTGCGCTCCAAAGGTGCGCACTTTTGGAGGGCACTTTTTGGAGGGCACTTTTCTGCGCTCCAAAGGTGCGCACTTTTGGAGGGCACTTTTGTGCACTCCAAAGGTGCACACTTTTGGAGGGCACTTTTTGGAGGGCACTTTTCTGCACTCCAAAGGTGCGCACTTTTGGAGGGCACTTTTTGGAGGGCACTTTTGTGCGCTCCAAAGGTGCGCACTTTTGGAGGGCACTTTTTGGAGGGCACTTTTGTGCGCTCCAAAGGTGCGCACTTTTGGAGGGCACTTTTGTGCACTCCAAAGGTGCGCACTTTTGGAGGGCACTTTTCCTGCGCTCCAAAGGTGCACACCTAGGTGAGCACCTTCGACCACACCTTGTAGCACACCAAACTCTGACTTTCGACTTCATCCGCAATGCAGGGTCTTTGAGGTTGGCGCAATGCGCACAACCAGGGGAGTCGACCCATCAAACCCAACACCTCCCCTATATAAGCTATTTGTCTGATTCTCATACATGCGTAGCCTGCAGGAGCAATTAGGACATCGACCCCAACTTTCGGCTTCTAAACGAAAACAAGGTCTTTGAGGTTGGTGTAATGCGAACAACTAGGGGAGTCAACCCATCAAACCCAACACCTCCCCTATATAAGCTATTTGTCTGATTCTCATACATGTGTAGTCTACAGGAGCAATTAGGACATCGACCCCAACTTTTGACTTCTTAACGAAAACAAGGTCTTTGAGGTTGACGTAATGCGCACAACCAGGGGAGTCGACCCATCAAACCCAACACCTCCCCTATATAAGCTATTTGTCCGATTCTCATACATGTGTAGCCTACAGGAGCCATTAGGACATTGACCCCAACTTTTGACTTCTTAACGAAAACAAGGTCTTTGAGGTTGGCGTAATGCGCACAACCAAGGGAGTTGACCCATCAAACCCAACACCTCCCCTATATAAGCTATTTGTCTGATTCTCATACATGTGTAGCCTGCAACAACGATTAGGACATCCACCCCAACTTCTGAATTCGTCTGCGTTGACCGCACCAAAGGTGCACGCCTTGGTGCTCACCAAAATCCGACTTCCGACTTCTTCTGCTATGCGGGGTCTTTGAGGTTGGCGCAGTGCGCACAACCAGGGGAGTCAACCCACCGAATGCAACACCTCCCCTATATAAGCTATTTGTCTGATTCTCATACATGCGTAGACTGCAGCAATGATTAGGACATCCACCCCAACTTTTGACTTCTTAAACAAGACAGGGTCTTTGAAGTTGGTGCAGTGCACACAACCAGGGGAGTCGACCCATCAAACGCAACACCTCCCCTATATAAAGCTATTTGTCCGATTCTCATACGTGTAGTCTGCAGCAGCGATTAGGACATCGACCCCAACTTCCGAATTCGTTTGCATTGACCGCACCAAAGGTGCACGCCTTGGTGTGCACCTTGGAGTGCACTTTGGTGCTCACCTCGGTGCACACTTTGGTGTGCACCTCGGTGTGCACCAAAGGTGCGCACCTTGGAGCGCACCAAAGGTGTACACTTTGGAGCGCACCACATAGGGTCTTTGAGAGGTTGGCGCAGTGCGCACACCAAGGTGGGTGTTGAGGTGCGTGCCGAGGTGGGTGGGTGCTAGGGTGCGCTCCATGGTGGGTGCCAGGGTGGGTGCGTGCTAGGGTGGATTCCAAAGAGGGTCATAGGGTGGGTGCCAAGGTGGGTTGGTGATATAGTGGGTTCAAAGGTGGGTACTAGGGTGGGTTCCAAGGTGGGTCACAAGTTGGGTGCCAGGATGCGTGGGTGTTAGGTTGGGTGCCAAGGTGGGCTCCTGCGTGGGTGGGTGCTAGGGTGGGTTTCAAGGTGGACGCGAGGGCGGGTGCCAAGGTGGGTAACAAGTTGGGTGTTAGGATGGGTGAGTGCTAGAGTGGGTGCCAAGGTGGGTGGGTGCTAAGGTGGATGCCAAGGTGGTTCACAGGGTGGGTGGGTTCTAGGGTGAGTTCCAAGGTGGGTCACAGGTTTAGTGCTAGGGTGCGTGTCAAGGCGGGTGTCGAGGTGCCTGGGTGCTAGGGTGTGGATGCCAATGTGGGTCATAGGGTGGGTACTAGGGTGGGCTGCAATGTGGGTGCCAAGGTGGGTAACATGCTCGGTTGGTTCTAAATTGGGTGTCAGGGTGGGTGTGCACCCACCTTGCCCGAGGTGGGTGCCAAGGTGCCAGTGTGGGTGGGTGCTAAGGTGGATGCCAAGGTGGGTGAGAAGGTGGGTGATAGGTTGAGTGGTAGGATGGGTGGGTGCCAAGATGGGTCACAGGGTGGGTGCAAGGGTGGGTAGGTGCTAGGGTTGGTGTCAGGGTGGGTGGGTGCTAGGTTGGGTTCCAAGGTGGGTGCGAGGGTGAGTGTCAAGGTGGGTCACAGGTTAGGTGCTAGGATGGGTGAGTGCTAGGGTGCAAAGGTGCCAGGGTGGGTGCTAGGATGGGTCGATGCTAGGGTGAGTGGCAAGGTGGGTCCACAAGTGTCAAGGTGGGTGCCGAGGTGGGTGCCAACTTGGGTTCCAAGGTGGGTGCCAAGTGGGCGACTGCTATGGTGGATGCCAAGGTGGGTCACGGGGTGGGTGCCAAGTTGCTAGGTTGTGTTCCAAGGTGGGTGCCAACGTGGCTGCTAGGGTGCGTGGGTTAAAGGGTGTGTCACAACGTGGGTGCCAGGATGGGTGCGCACCCACACTGGCCAAGACGGGTGCAAGGTTGGGTTCCAAGCCCGGTCACAGGCTGGGTGCTAGGATGGGTGGGTGCCAAGGTGGGCACCAGGGTGGGTGCACCCACCCTGGCCAAGGTGGGTCACGGGGTGGGTCCTAGGGTGGGTAACAGGGTGGGTACTAAGGTGCGTGCCAAGGTGGGTCATGGGGTGGGTGCCAAGGTGGGCACCAGGGTGGGTGTGCACCAACCCTAGCCAGGGTAGGTCACGGGGTGGTTGTCGGGGTGGGCGTCAAGGAGCCAAGGTGGGTGGCAAGTAGCCAAGTTGCGTGCCAAGGTGGGTGTCGGGGTGGGTGCCAAGGATCCAAGGTGGGTGCCAAGGAACCAAGGTGGGTGTCTGGGTGGGTGCCGAGGTGGGAGCCAGGGTGGGTCCCAAGGTGAGTGCAAAGGTGGGTGCCAGGGTCAAGGTGAGTGCCAATGTGGGTTCCAAGGTGCCAGGGTCAGGGTGAGTGCCAATGTGGGTTCAAAGGTGCTAAGTTGGGTGCGAGGTTGGGTGCGAGGGTGGGTGGGTGCCAAGGTGTGCTAGGTGGAAGCCCGGGTGGGTCGGCATCCCATGGGTGTCGAGTTGGGTGCCTGATGGGTGCTTCTTGTCAAGTTTTAGTCGTCGGGACTCATTTCGAGCCTTAGAGGTCGTTTCTTGTCCGGTTGCCCTGTCTTCGACCTGGGAACCCAATTTTGGTCCTCGGGTCCCATTTTTTTTTGTCTCGCATCCCACTTTTGGCCTGTGGCCTTTTCGGGGTCGATTCTCGTTTTGGGCATCAGAGCATGTTTCTTCTCCTAAAACCCAATATTTGTTTATTAAGTCTCGGAACACATTTTTGTTCTCGTGGACCCATCATGGGTCTTGGAACGCATTTGTGGTCCTTGGGTCCCATTTTGCATCCCGAAACTTGTGTTTTGGTGCTTGATCCCTATTTTGGGTGCCCACCTTGCACCAAGTGCGCACCCGGGGCAAACCGAGCGCCTTGGTGCACCGGGGCAAGATCGAGCGTGCACCCGAGGCGCCCCGAACATGCACCAAGGTGCACTCGGCCCACATGTGAGCGCAGGTCGTTGCGCCCGAGGTGGTGTGTGGGCACCGCGTTGCAGACGGGACACTGCACGCACACGACGCCCCGTCCAGGTGCACGCACGTAGGCCGGGCCGGGTGCACACCCGACGCCCTAGCAAGGTGCGCGCACCCGGGCAGGGCTCACACTTGGCGAACGGGGCGCACTTCGCGAGGGAGGGTGTGCACCTCGACGGGGGTGGGTGGCCGGGGTGGATTCGCACGTGGGTCGCGGTTTGCTAAGTACACACTGCGACAAGCTCATAACGGGTGCGATCATACCAGCGTTAGTGCACCGGATCCCATCAGAACTCCGCAGTTAAGCGCGCTTGGGCCGGAGTAGTACTAGGATGGGTGACCTCCCGGGAAGTCCCGGTGTTGCACCCTTTCTTAGTTTTTCGCCGGGCGTCGCAATGCTATTTGAATAAACCTTTTGCCCGTTTGCGTTCTCGTCGGGGCCGGGCCGGGCCGGGGTGCGCTGCCCGCACTACCGCGCGCGCGGGGGGCGACACCGAGCGCGCACCCGAGGCGCCCCGAGCACACAGGCCACGGTGCAACCCGGGCGTTGTGCGCGCACCCCGGTGCGCCCGAGGTGCTGCGCGCGCACCCAGGTGAAATCGGTGTGCACCTCGGCCAGTGCGCGCTCGGTCGAGTCGCGCACGTTGGCCAAGGTGCACGGTGATGTTTCTTACTCTAAGGTTCCGCACCAGACGCCCGGGACAGGTGAGCGAAGCTGGGCGGGGCCGGGTGCGCGGCCGGGGCAGGTGCACGCAGCTGGAGAGAGCTTTGGAGCACACCAGAGGTGCGCACCTTGGAGCACACTTCGGAGCGCACCAATGATGCGCTCCATTCAAAAGTTTCCTGAAAAGGCAAAAAAAGTTGAGATTATAGAATTTCCCACTTGAGAGATTGTAAAAAAAAAAAATTTAAAATGAAGGAAACGCGGGTGCCAAGGTGTGCGCGCCCGGGTGCGCAGCCCAGCCAAGGTGTGCGCACCAAGGCGCCCACCCTGGCGAAGGTGCACGCAAGGTGCGCACCCGAGGCAAACCGGACAATTAACCCAACTTTCGACTTCGCGCGCACCTGCGCACCTTGGAGCGCACTTCGGAGCGCTCCTTGGTGCGCACCAATCTTGGGCACCTCGGAGTGCACCATGGCGCCCACCAAGGTGCGCACCCGGGGCAAACCGAGCTCCGACTTCGTGCGCACCTTGGAGCGCACGAAAGGTGCGCACCATGGCGCCCACCAAGGTGCGCAGCCCAGCCAAGGCGTGCGCATCAAGGTGCGCACCCTGGCGAAGGTGCGCACCCGGGGCAAACCGAGCTCCGACTTCGTGCGCACCTTGGAGCGCACAAAGGGTGCGCAACCCAGCCAAGGTGTGCGCACCCCGGGCAAACCGAGCTCCGAATCGTGCGCACCTTGGAGCACACTTCGGAGCCCTCCTTGGTGCGCACCGATGTTGCGCACCTCGGAGCGCACCCGGGGAAAACAATGCAATTAACCCGACTTTCGACTTCGTGGGCACCTCGGAGCGCTCTCGGGTTCGCACCTCGGAGCACACCGAGGTGCGCACCTTTGATGCGCTGCCTTCACCAATTTCCAGAAAAGGCAAGAAAACATTGAGAAGGTGTGCGCACCGAGGTGCCCACCCTGGCGAAGGTGCACGCGAGGTGCGCACCCGGGGCAAACCGGGCTCCGACTTCGTGCACGCCATGCTGCGCACCTTGGAGGGCCATGGTGCGCACCTTGGAGCACACTTCGGAGCGCTCAATGGTGCCCAACCCAGCCAAGGTGCCCACCGCGGCGAAGGTGCACGCGAGGTGCGCACCCGGGGCAAACCGGGCTCCGACTTCGTGCACGCCGCACCTTGGAGCACACTTCGGAGCGCTCCTTGGTGCGCACCAGGGCGCGCAACCCAGCCGAGGTGCCCACCCCGGCGAAGGTGCACGCGGGGTGCGCACCCGGGGCAAACCGGGCTCCGACTTCGTGCACGCCATGGTGCCCACCGCGGCGAAGGTGCACGCGAGGTGCGCACCCGGGGCAAACCGGGCTCCGACTTCGTGCACGCCGCACCTTGGAGCACACTTCGGAGCGCTCCTTGGTGCGCACCAGGGCGCGCAACCCAGCCGAGGTGCCCACCCCGGCGAAGGTGCACGCGAGGTGCGCACCCGGGGCAAACCGGGCTCCGACTTCGTGCACGCCATGGTGCCCACCGCGGCGAAGGTGCACGCGAGGTGCGCACCCGGGGCAAACCGGGCTCCGACTTCGTGCACGCCGCACCTTGGAGCACACTTCGGAGCGCTCCTTGGTGCGCACCATGGTGCCCACCAGGGCGCGCAACCCCGCCGAAGGTGCACGCGAGGTGCGCACCCGGGGCAAACCGGGCTCCGACTTCGTGCACGCCGCACCTTGGAGCACACTTCGGAGCGCTCCTTGGTGCGCACCAGGGCGCGCAACCCCGCCGAAGGTGCACGCGAGGTGCGCACCCGGGGCAAACCGGGCTCCGACTTCGTGCACGCCATGGTGCGCACCAGGGTGCCCACCGCGGCGAAGGTGCGCACCCGGGGCAAACCGGGCTCCGACTTCGTGCACGCCGCACCTTGGAGCACACTTCGGAGCGCTCCTTGGTGCGCACCAGGGCGCGCAACCCAGCCGAGGTGCCCACCCCGGCGAAGGTGCACGCGAGGTGCGCACCCGGGGCAAACCGGGCTCCGACTTCGTGCACGCCATGGTGCCCACCGCGGCGAAGGTGCGCACCCGGGGCAAACCGGGCTAGGACTTCGTGCACGCCGCACCTTGGAGCACACTTCGGAGCGCTCCTTGGTGCGCACCATGGTGCCCACCAGGCCGCGCAACCCAGCCAAGGTGTGCGCACCAAGGTGCACGCGAGGTGCGCACCCGGGGCAAACCGGGGTCCGGCTTCGTGCACGCCGCACCTTGGAGCACACATCGGGGCGCTCCCGGGTTCGCACCGGCGTTGCGCACCGTGGTGGGCACCTCGGAGCGCACCGTGGTGGGCACCTCGGAGCACACCAAGGTGGGCAGCGAGGTGCGCACCTTTGATGCGATGCCTTCACTAATTTCCATAAAAGGCAAAAAAAAACGAGATTTTAAAATTTCCGTTTTGAAAGATAGTGAGAAAAAGGGAATGCTGGTGCCATCTTGAGCCCGCCCTGGTGCGCAGCCCAGCCAAGGTGTGCGCACCAAGGTGCCCACCCTGGCGAAGGTGCGCGCCCGGGCAATTAACCCAACTTCCAACTTCGCGCGCGCCAGGGTGGGAGCGCACCCAACAACCGGGCCTGGGAAGAGCCAATGCGAGAAACCCCACCAAACGCTCTGACAAAAAAAGAGGGGGCGCTCCAGTAACCCCGCTTCGGAGCGCACCCTGGGCAAACCCAGCCAGGGTGCCCACCCCGGCCAAGGTGCAGGCGAGGTGCGCACCCGGGGCAAACCGGGCTCCGACAACGTGCACGCCGCACCTTGGAGCACACTTCGTAGCGCTCCCGGGTGCGCACCTCAGAGCACACCAAGGTGGGCAGCGAGGTGCGCACCTTTGATGCGCTGCCTTCACTAATTTCCAGAAAAGGCAAAAAAAAGAGGAGATTTTAAAATTTCCGTTTTGAAAGATAGTGAAAAAAACGGAACGCGGGTGCCATCTTGAGCCCGCCCTGGTGCACAGCCCAGGTAAGGTGCCCACCCTGGCAAAGGTGCGCACCCGGGCAATTAACCCTACTTCCGACTTCGTGCGCGCCAGGGTGGCAACCGGGCCTGGGAAGAGCCAATGCGAGAAACCCCACCAAACGCTCCGACAAAAAAAGAGGCGGCGCTCCAATAACCCCGCTTCGGAGCGCAGCCGGGGCAAACCCAGCCAAGGTGCCCACCCCGACGAAGGTGCACGCGAGGTGCGCACCCGGGGCAAACCGGGCTCCGACAACGTGCACGCAGCACCTTGGAGCACACTTCGAAGCACTCCCGGGTGCCCACCGGCGTTGCGCACCGTGGTGGGCAGCGAGGTGCGCACCTTTGATGCGCTGCCTTCACTAATTTCCAGAAAAGGCAAAAAAAAATGAGATTTTAAAATTTCCGTTTTGAAAGATAGTGAAAAAAACGGAACGCGGGTGCCATCTTGAGCCCGCCCTGGTGCGCAGCCCAGGCAAGGCATGCGCACCAAGGTGCCCACCCGCGGTGCACGCCCGGGGCAAACCGGGCTCCGACTTCGTGCAGGCCGCACCTTGGAGCACACTTCGGAGCGCTCCTTGGTGCGCACCATGGTGCCCACCAGGGCGCACCCGGGGCAAACCGGGCTCCGACTTCGTGCACGCCGCACCTTGGAGCACACATCGGAGCGCTCCCAGGTTCGCACCAGCGTTGCGCACCTTTGATGCGCTGCCTTCACTAATTTCCAGAAAAGGCAAAAAAAAACGATATTTTAAAATTTCCGTTCTGAAAGATAGTGAAAAAAACGGAACGCGGGTGCCATCTTGAGCCCTTCCTGGTGCGCAGCCCAGGCAAGTTGTGCGCACCAAGGTGCCCACCCTGGCGGAGGTGCGCGCCCGGGGCAAACCGGGCTCCGACTTCGTGCACTGCATGGTGCCCACCAAGGCGCGCAACCCAGCCAAGGTGCCCACCGCAGCGAAGGTGCACGCGAGGTGCGCACCCGAGGTGCACACCCGGGGCAAACCGAGCTCCGACTTCGTGCACGCCGCACCTTGGAGCACACTTCAGAGCGCTCCTTGGTGCGCACCAAGGCGCGCAACCCAGCCAAGGTGCTCACCCCGGCGAAGGTGCACGCGAGGTGCGCACCCGGGGCAAGCCGGGCTCGGACTTCGTGCACGCCGCACCTTGGAGCACACATCGGAGCGCTCCCGGGTTCGCACCAGCATTGCGCACCTTTGATGCGCTGCCTTCACTAATTTCCAGAAAAGGCAAAAAAAAAAAAAAAACGAGATTTTAAAATTTCCGTTTTGAAAGATAGTGAAAAAAACGGAACGCGGGTGCCATCTTGAGCCCGCCCTGGTGTGCAGCCCAGGCAAGTTGTGCGCACCAAGGCACCCACCCTGGCCAAGGTGGGTCACGGGGTGGGTCCTAGGGTGGGTAACGGGGTGGGTACTAAGGTGCGTGCCAAGGTGGGTCATGGGGTGGGTGCCAAGGTGGGCACCAGGGTGGGTGTGCACCAACCCTAGCCAGGGTAGGTCACGGGGTGGTTGTCGGGGTGGGCGTCAAGGAGCCAAGGTGGGTGGCAAGTAGCCAAGTTGCGTGCCAAGGTGGGTGTCGGGGTGGGTGCCAAGGATCCAAGGTGGGTGCCAAGGAACCAAGGTGGGTGTCTGGGTGGGTGCCGAGGTGGGAGCCAGGGTGGGTCCCAAGGTGAGTGCAAAGGTGGGTGCCAGGGTCAAGGTGAGTGCCAATGTGGGTTCCAAGGTGCCAGGGTCAGGGTGAGTGCCAATGTGGGTTCAAAGGTGCTAAGTTGGGTGCGAGGTTGGGTGCGAGGGTGGGTGGGTGCCAAGGTGTGCTAGGTGGAAGCCCGGGTGGGTCGGCATCCCATGGGTGTCGAGTTGGGTGCCTGATGGGTGCTTCTTGTCAAGTTTTAGTCGTCGGGACTCATTTCGAGCCTTAGAGGTCGTTTCTTGTCCGGTTGCCCTGTCTTCGACCTGGGAACCCAATTTTGGTCCTCGGGTCCCATTTTTTTTTGTCTCGCATCCCACTTTTGGCCTGTGGCCTTTTCGGGGTCGATTCTCGTTTTGGGCATCAGAGCATGTTTCTTCTCCTAAAACCCAATATTTGTTTATTAAGTCTCGGAACACATTTTTGTTCTCGTGGACCCATCATGGGTCTTGGAACGCATTTGTGGTCCTTGGGTCCCATTTTGCATCCCGAAACTTGTGTTTTGGTGCTTGATCCCTATTTTGGGTGCCCACCTTGCACCAAGTGCGCACCCGGGGCAAACCGAGCGCCTTGGTGCACCGGGGCAAGATCGAGCGTGCACCCGAGGCGCCCCGAACATGCACCAAGGTGCACTCGGCCCACATGTGAGCGCAGGTCGTTGCGCCCGAGGTGGTGTGTGGGCACCGCGTTGCAGACGGGACACTGCACGCACACGACGCCCCGTCCAGGTGCACGCACGTAGGCCGGGCCGGGTGCACACCCGACGCCCTAGCAAGGTGCGCGCACCCGGGCAGGGCTCACACTTGGCGAACGGGGCGCACTTCGCGAGGGAGGGTGTGCACCTCGACGGGGGTGGGTGGCCGGGGTGGATTCGCACGTGGGTCGCGGTTTGCTAAGTACACACTGCGACAAGCTCATAATGGGTGCGATCATACCAGCGTTAGTGCACCGGATCCCATCAGAACTCCGCAGTTAAGCGCGCTTGGGCCGGAGTAGTACTGGGATGGGTGACCTCCCGGGAAGTCCCGGTGTTGCACCCTTTTTTAGTTTTTCGCCGGGCGTCGCAATGCTATTTGAATAAACCTTTTGCCCGTTTGCGTTCTCGTCGGGGCCGGGCCGGGCCGGGGTGCGCTGCCCGCACTACCGCGCGCGCGGGGGCGACACCGAGCGCGCACCCGAGGCGCCCCGAGCACACAGGCCACGGTGCAACCCGGGCGTTGTGCGCGCACCCCGGTGCGCCCGAGGTGCTGCGCGCGCACCCAGGTGAAATCGGTGTGCACCTCGGCCAGTGCGCGCTCGGTCGAGTCGCGCACGTTGGCCAAGGTGCACGGTGATGTTTCTTACTCTAAGGTTCCGCACCAGACGCCCGGGACAGGTGAGCGAAGCTGGGCGGGGCCGGGTGCGCGGCCGGGGCAGGTGCACGCAGCTGGAGAGAGCTTTGGAGCACACCAGAGGTGCGCACCTTGGAGCACACTTCGGAGCGCACCAATGATGCGCTCCATTCAAAAGTTTCCTGAAAAGGCAAAAAAAGTTGAGATTATAGAATTTCCCACTTGAGAGATTGTAAAAAAAAAAAATTTAAAATGAAGGAAACGCGGGTGCCAAGGTGTGCGCGCCCGGGTGCGCAGCCCAGCCAAGGTGTGCGCACCAAGGCGCCCACCCTGGCGAAGGTGCACGCAAGGTGCGCACCCGAGGCAAACCGGACAATTAACCCAACTTTCGACTTCGCGCGCACCTGCGCACCTTGGAGCGCACTTCGGAGCGCTCCTTGGTGCGCACCAATCTTGGGCACCTCGGAGTGCACCATGGCGCCCACCAAGGTGCGCACCCGGGGCAAACCGAGCTCCGACTTCGTGCGCACCTTGGAGCGCACGAAAGGTGCGCACCATGGCGCCCACCAAGGTGCGCAGCCCAGCCAAGGCGTGCGCATCAAGGTGCGCACCCTGGCGAAGGTGCGCACCCGGGGCAAACCGAGCTCCGACTTCGTGCGCACCTTGGAGCGCACAAAGGGTGCGCAACCCAGCCAAGGTGTGCGCACCCCGGGCAAACCGAGCTCCGAATCGTGCGCACCTTGGAGCACACTTCGGAGCCCTCCTTGGTGCGCACCGATGTTGCGCACCTCGGAGCGCACCCGGGGAAAACAATGCAATTAACCCGACTTTCGACTTCGTGGGCACCTCGGAGCGCTCTCGGGTTCGCACCTCGGAGCACACCGAGGTGCGCACCTTTGATGCGCTGCCTTCACCAATTTCCAGAAAAGGCAAGAAAACATTGAGAAGGTGTGCGCACCGAGGTGCCCACCCTGGCGAAGGTGCACGCGAGGTGCGCACCCGGGGCAAACCGGGCTCCGACTTCGTGCACGCCATGCTGCGCACCTTGGAGGGCCATGGTGCGCACCTTGGAGCACACTTCGGAGCGCTCAATGGTGCCCAACCCAGCCAAGGTGCCCACCGCGGCGAAGGTGCACGCGAGGTGCGCACCCGGGGCAAACCGGGCTCCGACTTCGTGCACGCCGCACCTTGGAGCACACTTCGGAGCGCTCCTTGGTGCGCACCAGGGCGCGCAACCCAGCCGAGGTGCCCACCCCGGCGAAGGTGCACGCGGGGTGCGCACCCGGGGCAAACCGGGCTCCGACTTCGTGCACGCCATGGTGCCCACCGCGGCGAAGGTGCACGCGAGGTGCGCACCCGGGGCAAACCGGGCTCCGACTTCGTGCACGCCGCACCTTGGAGCACACTTCGGAGCGCTCCTTGGTGCGCACCAGGGCGCGCAACCCAGCCGAGGTGCCCACCCCAGCGAAGGTGCACGCGAGGTGCGCACCCGGGGCAAACCGGGCTCCGACTTCGTGCACGCCATGGTGCCCACCGCGGCGAAGGTGCACGCGAGGTGCGCACCCGGGGCAAACCGGGCTCCGACTTCGTGCACGCCATGGTGCCCACCGCGGCGAAGGTGCACGCGAGGTGCACACCCGGGGCAAACCGGGCTCCGACTTCGTGCACGCCGCACCTTGGAGCACACTTCGGAGCGCTCCTTGGTGCGCACCATGGTGCCCACCAGGGCGCGCAACCCCGCCGAAGGTGCACGCGAGGTGCGCACCCGGGGCAAACCGGGCTCCGACTTCGTGCACGCCGCACCTTGGAGCACACTTCGGAGCGCTCCTTGGTGCGCACCAGGGCGCGCAACCCCGCCGAAGGTGCACGCGAGGTGCGCACCCGGGGCAAACCGGGCTCCGACTTCGTGCACGCCATGGTGCGCACCAGGGTGCCCACCGCGGCGAAGGTGCGCACCCGGGGCAAACCGGGCTCCGACTTCGTGCACGCCGCACCTTGGAGCACACTTCGGAGCGCTCCTTGGTGCGCACCAGGGCGCGCAACCCAGCCGAGGTGCCCACCCCGGCGAAGGTGCACGCGAGGTGCGCACCCGGGGCAA
This sequence comes from Cryptomeria japonica, assembly GCF_030272615.1. Classification (NCBI taxonomy): domain Eukaryota; kingdom Viridiplantae; phylum Streptophyta; class Pinopsida; order Cupressales; family Cupressaceae; genus Cryptomeria; species Cryptomeria japonica. The sequence goes on along the minus strand of NW_026728988.1, from coordinate 307,408 downwards.
ACCGGGCTCCGACTTCGTGCACGCCATGGTGCCCACCGCGGCGAAGGTGCGCACCCGGGGCAAACCGGGCTAGGACTTCGTGCACGCCGCACCTTGGAGCACACTTCGGAGCGCTCCTTGGTGCGCACCATGGTGCCCACCAGGCCGCGCAACCCAGCCAAGGTGTGCGCACCAAGGTGCACGCGAGGTGCGCACCCGGGGCAAACCGGGGTCCGGCTTCGTGCACGCCGCACCTTGGAGCACACATCGGGGCGCTCCCGGGTTCGCACCGGCGTTGCGCACCGTGGTGGGCACCTCGGAGCGCACCGTGGTGGGCACCTCGGAGCACACCAAGGTGGGCAGCGAGGTGCGCACCTTTGATGCGATGCCTTCACTAATTTCCATAAAAGGCAAAAGAAAACGAGATTTTAAAATTTCCGTTTTGAAAGATAGTGAGAAAAAGGGAATGCTGGTGCCATCTTGAGCCCGCCCTGGTGCGCAGCCCAGCCAAGGTGTGCGCACCAAGGTGCCCACCCTGGCGAAGGTGCGCGCCCGGGCAATTAACCCAACTTCCAACTTCGCGCGCGCCAGGGTGGGAGCGCACCCAACAACCGGGCCTGGGAAGAGCCAATGCGAGAAACCCCACCAAACGCTCTGACAAAAAAAGAGGGGGCGCTCCAGTAACCCCGCTTCGGAGCGCACCCTGGGCAAACCCAGCCAGGGTGCCCACCCCGGCCAAGGTGCAGGCGAGGTGCGCACCCGGGGCAAACCGGGCTCCGACAACGTGCACGCCGCACCTTGGAGCACACTTCGTAGCGCTCCCGGGTGCGCACCTCAGAGCACACCAAGGTGGGCAGCGAGGTGCGCACCTTTGATGCGCTGCCTTCACTAATTTCCAGAAAAGGCAAAAAAAAGAGGAGATTTTAAAATTTCCGTTTTGAAAGATAGTGAAAAAAACGGAACGCGGGTGCCATCTTGAGCCCGCCCTGGTGCACAGCCCAGGTAAGGTGCCCACCCTGGCAAAGGTGCGCACCCGGGCAATTAACCCTACTTCCGACTTCGTGCGCGCCAGGGTGGCAACCGGGCCTGGGAAGAGCCAATGCGAGAAACCCCACCAAACGCTCCGACAAAAAAAGAGGCGGCGCTCCAATAACCCCGCTTCGGAGCGCAGCCGGGGCAAACCCAGCCAAGGTGCCCACCCCGACGAAGGTGCACGCGAGGTGCGCACCCGGGGCAAACCGGGCTCCGACAACGTGCACGCAGCACCTTGGAGCACACTTCGAAGCACTCCCGGGTGCCCACCGGCGTTGCGCACCGTGGTGGGCAGCGAGGTGCGCACCTTTGATGCGCTGCCTTCACTAATTTCCAGAAAAGGCAAAAAAAAATGAGATTTTAAAATTTCCGTTTTGAAAGATAGTGAAAAAAACGGAACACGGGTGCCATCTTGAGCCCGCCCTGGTGCGCAGCCCAGGCAAGGCATGCGCACCAAGGTGCCCACCCGCGGTGCACACCCGGGGCAAACCGGGCTCCGACTTCGTGCAGGCCGCACCTTGGAGCACACTTCGGAGCGCTCCTTGGTGCGCACCATGGTGCCCACCAGGGCGCACCCGGGGCAAACCGGGCTCCGACTTCGTGCACGCCGCACCTTGGAGCACACATCGGAGCGCTCCCAGGTTCGCACCAGCGTTGCGCACCTTTGATGCGCTGCCTTCACTAATTTCCAGAAAAGGCAAAAAAAAACGATATTTTAAAATTTCCGTTCTGAAAGATAGTGAAAAAAACGGAACGCGGGTGCCATCTTGAGCCCTTCCTGGTGCGCAGCCCAGGCAAGTTGTGCGCACCAAGGTGCCCACCCTGGCGGAGGTGCGCGCCCGGGGCAAACCGGGCTCCGACTTCGTGCACTGCATGGTGCCCACCAAGGCGCGCAACCCAGCCAAGGTGCCCACCGCAGCGAAGGTGCACGCGAGGTGCGCACCCGAGGTGCACACCCGGGGCAAACCGAGCTCCGACTTCGTGCACGCCGCACCTTGGAGCACACTTCAGAGCGCTCCTTGGTGCGCACCAGGGCGCGCAACCCAGCCAAGGTGCTCACCCCGGCGAAGGTGCACGCGAGGTGCGCACCCGGGGCAAGCCGGGCTCGGACTTCGTGCACGCCGCACCTTGGAGCACACATCGGAGCGCTCCCGGGTTCGCACCAGCATTGCGCACCTTTGATGCGCTGCCTTCACTAATTTCCAGAAAAGGCAAAAAAAAAAAAAAAACGAGATTTTAAAATTTCCGTTTTGAAAGATAGTGAAAAAAACGGAACGCGGGTGCCATCTTGAGCCCGCCCTGGTGTGCAGCCCAGGCAAGTTGTGCGCACCAAGGCACCCACCCTGGCCAAGGTGGGTCACGGGGTGGGTCCTAGGGTGGGTAACGGGGTGGGTACTAAGGTGCGTGCCAAGGTGGGTCATGGGGTGGGTGCCAAGGTGGGCACCAGGGTGGGTGTGCACCAACCCTAGCCAGGGTAGGTCACGGGGTGGTTGTCGGGGTGGGCGTCAAGGAGCCAAGGTGGGTGGCAAGTAGCCAAGTTGCGTGCCAAGGTGGGTGTCGGGGTGGGTGCCAAGGATCCAAGGTGGGTGCCAAGGAACCAAGGTGGGTGTCTGGGTGGGTGCCGAGGTGGGAGCCAGGGTGGGTCCCAAGGTGAGTGCAAAGGTGGGTGCCAGGGTCAAGGTGAGTGCCAATGTGGGTTCCAAGGTGCCAGGGTCAGGGTGAGTGCCAATGTGGGTTCAAAGGTGCTAAGTTGGGTGCGAGGTTGGGTGCGAGGGTGGGTGGGTGCCAAGGTGTGCTAGGTGGAAGCCCGGGTGGGTCGGCATCCCATGGGTGTCGAGTTGGGTGCCTGATGGGTGCTTCTTGTCAAGTTTTAGTCGTCGGGACTCATTTCGAGCCTTAGAGGTCGTTTCTTGTCCGGTTGCCCTGTCTTCGACCTGGGAACCCAATTTTGGTCCTCGGGTCCCATTTTTTTTTGTCTCGCATCCCACTTTTGGCCTGTGGCCTTTTCGGGGTCGATTCTCGTTTTGGGCATCAGAGCATGTTTCTTCTCCTAAAACCCAATATTTGTTTATTAAGTCTCGGAACACATTTTTGTTCTCGTGGACCCATCATGGGTCTTGGAACGCATTTGTGGTCCTTGGGTCCCATTTTGCATCCCGAAACTTGTGTTTTGGTGCTTGATCCCTATTTTGGGTGCCCACCTTGCACCAAGTGCGCACCCGGGGCAAACCGAGCGCCTTGGTGCACCGGGGCAAGATCGAGCGTGCACCCGAGGCGCCCCGAACATGCACCAAGGTGCACTCGGCCCACATGTGAGCGCAGGTCGTTGCGCCCGAGGTGGTGTGTGGGCACCGCGTTGCAGACGGGACACTGCACGCACACGACGCCCCGTCCAGGTGCACGCACGTAGGCCGGGCCGGGTGCACACCCGACGCCCTAGCAAGGTGCGCGCACCCGGGCAGGGCTCACACTTGGCGAACGGGGCGCACTTCGCGAGGGAGGGTGTGCACCTCGACGGGGGTGGGTGGCCGGGGTGGATTCGCACGTGGGTCGCGGTTTGCTAAGTACACACTGCGACAAGCTCATAACGGGTGCGATCATACCAGCGTTAGTGCACCGGATCCCATCAGAACTCCGCAGTTAAGCGCGCTTGGGCCGGAGTAGTACTGGGATGGGTGACCTCCCGGGAAGTCCCGGTGTTGCACCCTTTCTTAGTTTTTCGCCGGGCGTCGCAATGCTATTTGAATAAACCTTTTGCCCGTTTGCGTTCTCGTCGGGGCCGGGCCGGGCCGGGGTGCGCTGCCCGCACTACCGCGCGCGCGGGGGCGACACCGAGCGCGCACCCGAGGCGCCCCGAGCACACAGGCCACGGTGCAACCCGGGCGTTGTGCGCGCACCCCGGTGCGCCCGAGGTGCTGCGCGCGCACCCAGGTGAAATCGGTGTGCACCTCGGCCAGTGCGCGCTCGGTCGAGTCGCGCACGTTGGCCAAGGTGCACGGTGATGTTTCTTACTCTAAGGTTCCGCACCAGACGCCCGGGACAGGTGAGCGAAGCTGGGCGGGGCCGGGTGCGCGGCTGGGGCAGGTGCACGCAGCTGGAGAGAGCTTTGGAGCACACCAGAGGTGCGCACCTTGGAGCACACTTCGGAGCGCACCAATGATGCGCTCCATTCAAAAGTTTCCTGAAAAGGCAAAAAAAGTTGAGATTATAGAATTTCCCACTTGAGAGATTGTAAAAAAAAAAAATTTAAAATGAAGGAAACGCGGGTGCCAAGGTGTGCGCGCCCGGGTGCGCAGCCCAGCCAAGGTGTGCGCACCAAGGCGCCCACCCTGGCGAAGGTGCACGCAAGGTGCGCACCCGAGGCAAACCGGACAATTAACCCAACTTTCGACTTCGCGCGCACCTGCGCACCTTGGAGCGCACTTCGGAGCGCTCCTTGGTGCGCACCAATCTTGGGCACCTCGGAGTGCACCATGGCGCCCACCAAGGTGCGCACCCGGGGCAAACCGAGCTCCGACTTCGTGCGCACCTTGGAGCGCACGAAAGGTGCGCACCATGGCGCCCACCAAGGTGCGCAGCCCAGCCAAGGCGTGCGCATCAAGGTGCGCACCCTGGCGAAGGTGCGCACCCGGGGCAAACCGAGCTCCGACTTCGTGCGCACCTTGGAGCGCACAAAGGGTGCGCAACCCAGCCAAGGTGTGCGCACCCCGGGCAAACCGAGCTCCGAATCGTGCGCACCTTGGAGCACACTTCGGAGCCCTCCTTGGTGCGCACCGATGTTGCGCACCTCGGAGCGCACCCGGGGAAAACAATGCAATTAACCCGACTTTCGACTTCGTGGGCACCTCGGAGCGCTCTCGGGTTCGCACCTCGGAGCACACCGAGGTGCGCACCTTT
>NW_026728988.1:272500-292500 GCF_030272615.1 Cryptomeria japonica | reverse complement strand
AGACTACCTCCAGGAACAATCGGGAACAAGACCGATTACAAGTCGTCGAGTCTGTTACTGGGCGAACACGAGATGCGCACAGGAAATCGATCAGCCCTCACAATGGCCCAAGGCCAGAGATCGGACTGCTACGATTTACCCCAACAATCATCGTGCCACTCTTCGCAGAGAGGTGATAGACGCCAACGAGCCCGCGCATAGCAATCGAGGTGTAAAAAGGGCGTTGAAGGCAGGAAGCCTGGACGAAAGAGGCTACGAGGTCACCTCGAAGCGGTCTAAGAATCGGGCGCACTTGGGGCGACTACCAGTGCCAACCCCTTATCCCGCGGTGCGTCCGACACACAGAAATTTCCAAGGCGGCCAAGGAGCCTCCCCGCATAGCAATCGGGGTGTGAGGTTACGGATGCAGCATTGATAGCAATCGAGGTGGGAGGCGAAGGATGCAGAAGTGAGAGCCGAGGGATGTAGCAGAGATAGCAATCGGGGTGTGTGATGCAGAAGAGATAGCAATCGAGGTGTGCGGTGGGAAGGGCCCAGCAGCCAGAATGCATGAAGCGACGGATGAAGCAGTGATGACAACCGGGCTGTGAGGAGAGGAGGGATGCAGCCAAGAAAGCAATCAGGGCTCGAGGCAAGGGATGCATCAAGGATAGCAATCATGTTGTGAGGCGAGATTCCAAAGGCTAAACGTGAGAGGCTGCAGGGTCGACTCAGAGAGGTCTATGCATGTGAGAGGCTGAAAGCAAGGTCAACTCGGAGCGGTCTATGCATCGGGCGCGCTTGGGGCGACTACCAGTGCCAACCCCTTATCCCGCGACGCGTCCGACAAAGAGAACGTTCCAAGGCGGCAGAGGAGGTTACCAGCCGAAGGATGCAGTAGCAATAACAGGTATAGTTCCGCGGCGGCCGAGAAGACTCACCGCATAGGAATCGGGATGCGAGGCGAGGGATGCGGCGGGAAGGCCCCGACGGCTAAACGGAAGAGGCTGCAGGGCCGCCTCGGAATGGTCCAAGCATCGGACGCGATTGGGACGACTACCAGTGCCAACCCCTTATCCCGCGATGCGTCCGATACACAGATAGTTCCAAGGCGGCCGAGGAGCCTCACCGCATATCAATCGGGGTGCGAGGCGAGGGATGGGGCGGGAAGGCCCCAACGGCTAGACGGAAGAGGCTTCAGGGCCACCTCGGAATGCTCCAAGCATCGGACGCGCTTGGGGCGACTACCAGTGCCAACCCCTTATCCCGCGATGCGTCCGATACACAGATGGTTCCAAGGCGGCCGAGGAGCCTCACCGCATAGCAATCGGGGGTGCGAGGCGAGGGATGGGGCGGGAAGGCCCCAACGGCTAGACGGAAGAGGCTTCAGGGCCGCCTCGGAATGGTCCAAGCATCGGACGCGCTTGGGGCGACTACCAGTGACAACCCCTCATCCCGCGATGCGTCCGATACGAAGATGGTTCCAAGGCGGCCGAGGAGCCTCACCGCATAGCAATCGGGGTGCGAGGTGGGGGATGCGGCGAGATGGCCCCAACGGCTAGACGGAAGAGGCCACAGGGCCGCGTCGGAATAGTCCAAGCATCGGACGCGCTTGGGGCGACTACCAGTGACAACCCCTTATCCCGCGATGCGTCCGATACGAAGATAGTTCCAAGGCGGCCGAGGAGCCTCACCGCATAGCAATCCGGGTGCGAGGTGGGGGATGCGGCGAGATGGCCCCAACGGCTAGACGGAAGAGGCTGCAGGGCCGCCTCGGAATAGTCCAAGCATCGGACGCGCTTGGGGCGACTACCAGTGACAACCCCTTATCCCGCGATGCTTCCGATACGAAGACAGTTCCAAGGCGGCCGAGGAGCCTCACCGCATAGCAATGGGGGTGCGAGGTGAGGGATGCGGCGAGATGGCCCCAACGGCTAGACGGAAGAGGCCACAGGGCCGCCTCGGAATAGTCCAAGCATCGGACGCGCTTGGGGCGACTACCAGTGACAACCCCTTATCCCGCGATGCATCCGATACGAAGATAGTTCCCAGGCGGCCGAGGAGCCTCACCGCATAGCAATCGGGGTGCGAGGCGAGGGATGCGGCGAGATGGCCCCAAAGGGTAGACGGAAGAGGCTGCGGGGCCGCCTCGGAATAGTCCAAGCATCGAACGCGCTTGGGGCGACTACCACTGCCAACCCCTTATCCCGCGATGCGTCCGATACACAGATAGTTCCGAGGCGGCCGAGGAGCTGGGGGATGCGGCGAGATGGCCCCAACGGCTAGACGGAAGAGGCTGCAGGGCCGCCTCGGAATAGTCCAAGCATCGGACGCGCTTGGGGCGACTACCAGTGACAACCCCTTATCCCGCGATGCGTCCGATACACAGATAGTTCCGAGGCGGCCAAGGAGCCTCACCGCATAGCAATCGTGGTGCGAGGTGGGGGATGCAGCGAGATGGCCCCAACGGCTAGACGGAAGAGGCTGCAGGGCCGCCTCGGAATGGTCCAAGCATCGGACGCGCTTGGGGCGACTACCACTGCCAACCCCTTATCCCGCGATGCGTCCGATACACAGATAGTTCCAAGGCGGCCGAGGAGCCTCACCGAATAGCAATCGGGGTGCGAGGCGAGGGATGCGGCGAGAAAGCCCCAACGGCTAGAGGGAAGAGGCTTCAGGTCCGCCTCGGAATGGTCCAAGCATCGGACGCGCTTGGGGCGACTACCAGTGACAACCCCTTATCCCGCGACGCGTCCGATACACAGATAGTTCCAAGGCGGCCGAGGAGCCTCACCGCATAGCAATCGGGGTGCGAGGCGAGGGATGCGGCGAGAAGGACCCAACGGCTAGACGGAAGAGGCTTCAGGGCCGCCTCGGAATGGTCCAAGCATCGGACGCGCTTGGGGCGACTACCAGTGACAACCCCTTATCCCGCGACGCGTCCGATACACAGATAGTTCCAAGGCGGCCGAGGAGCCTCACCGCATAGCAATCGGGGTGCGAGGCGAGGGATGCGGCGAGAAGGACCCAACGGCTAGACGGAAGAGGCTTCAGGTCCGCCTCGGAATGGTCCAAGCATCGGACGCGCTTGGGGCGACTACCAGTGACAACCCCTTATCCCGCGACGCGTCCGATACACAGATAGTTCCAAGGCGGCCGAGGAGCCTCACCGCATAGCAATCGGGGTGCGAGGTGAGGGATGCGGCGAGAAGGACCCAACGGCTAGACGGAAGAGGCTTCAGGGCCGCCTCGGAATGGTCCAAGCATCGGACGCGCTTGGGGCGACTACCAGTGACAACCCCTTATCCCGCGATGCGTCCGATACACAGATAGTTCCAAGGCGGCCGAGGAGCCTCACCGCATAGCAATCGGGGTGCGAGGCGAGGGATGCGGCGAGAAGGACCCAACGGCTAGACGGAAGAGGCTTCAGGGCCGCCTCGGAATGGTCCAAGCATCGGACGCGCTTGGGGCGACTACCAGTGACAACCCCTTATCCCGCGACGCGTCCGATACACAGATAGTTCCAAGGCGGCCGAGGAGCCTCACCGCATAGCAATCGGGGTGCGAGGCGAGGGATGCGGCAAGAAGGACCCAACGGCTAGACGGAAGAGGCTTCAGGGCCGCCTCGGAATGGTCCAAGCATCGGACGCGCTTGGGGCGACTACCAGTGACAACCCCTTATCCCGCGACGCGTCCGATACACAGATAGTTCCAAGGCGGCCGAGGAGCCTCACCGCATAGCAATCGGGGTGCGAGGCGAGGGATGCGGCGAGAAGGACCCAACGGCTAGACGGAAGAGGCTTCAGGTCCGCCTCGGAATGGTCCAAGCATCGGACGCGCTTGGGGCGACTACCAGTGACAACCCCTTATCCCGCGACGCGTCCGATACACAGATAGTTCCAAGGCGGCCGAGGAGCCTCACCGCATAGCAATCGGGGTGCGAGGCGAGGGATGCGGCGAGAAGGACCCAACGGCTAGACGGAAGAGGCTTCAGGGCCGCCTCGGAATGGTCCAAGCATCGGACGCGCTTGGGGCGACTACCAGTGACAACCCCTTATCCCGCGACGCGTCCGATACACAGATAGTTCCAAGGCGGCCGAGGAGCCTCACCGCATAGCAATCGGGGTGCGAGGCGAGGGATGCGGCGAGAAGGACCCAACGGCTAGACGGAAGAGGCTTCAGGGCCGCCTCGGAATGGTCCAAGCATCGGACGCGCTTGGGGCGACTACCAGTGACAACCCCTTATCCCGCGATGCGTCCGATACACAGATAGTTCCAAGGCGGCCGAGGAGCCTCACCGCATAGCAATCGGGGTGCGAGGCGAGGGATGCGGCGAGAAGGACCCAACGGCTAGACGGAAGAGGCTTCAGGGCCGCCTCGGAATGGTCCAAGCATCGGACGCGCTTGGGGCGACTACCAGTGACAACCCCTTATCCCGCGACGCGTCCGATACACAGATAGTTCCAAGGCGGCCGAGGAGCCTCACCGCATAGCAATCGGGGTGCGAGGCGAGGGATGCGGCGAGAAGGACCCAACGGCTAGACGGAAGAGGCTTCAGGGCCGCCTCGGAATGGTCCAAGCATCGGACGCGCTTGGGGCGACTACCAGTGACAACCCCTTATCCCGCGACGCGTCCGATACACAGATAGTTCCAAGGCGGCCGAGGAGCCTCACCGCATAGCAATCGGGGTGCGAGGCGAGGGATGCGGCGAGAAGGACCCAACGGCTAGACGGAAGAGGCTTCAGGGCCGCCTCGGAATGGTCCAAGCATCGGACGCGCTTGGGGCGACTACCAGTGACAACCCCTTATCCCGCGACGCGTCCGATACACAGATAGTTCCAAGGCGGCCGAGGAGCCTCACCGCATAGCAATCGGGGTGCGAGGCGAGGGATGCGGCGAGAAGGACCCAACGGCTAGACGGAAGAGGCTTCAGGGCCGCCTGGGAATGGTCCATGCATCGCACGCGCTTGGGGCGACTACCAGTGACAACCCCTTATCCCGCGACGCGTCCGATACACAGATAGTTCCAAGGCGGCCGAGGAGCCTCACCGCATAGCAATCGGGGTGCGAGGCGAGGGATGCGGCGAGAAGGACCCAACGGCTAGACGGAAGAGGCTTCAGGGCCGCCTCGGAATGGTCCAAGCATCGGACGCGCTTGGGGCGACTACCAGTGACAACCCCTTATCCCGCGACGCGTCCGATACACAGATAGTTCCAAGGCGGCCGAGGAGCCTCACCGCATAGCAATCGGGGTGCGAGTCGAGGGATGCGGCGAGAAGGACCCAACGGCTAGACGGAAGAGGCTTCAGGGCCGCCTCGGAATGGTCCAAGCATCGGACGCGCTTGGGGCGACTACCAGTGACAACCCCTTATCCCGCGATGCGTCTGATACACAGATAGTTCCAAGGCGGCCGAGGAGCCTCACCGCATAGCAATCGGGGTGCGAGGCAAGGGATGCGGCGAGAAGGACCCAACGGCTAGACGGAAGAGGCTTCAGGGCCGCCTCGGAATGGTCCAAGCATCGGACGCGCTTGGGGCGACTACCGTTGCCAACCCCTTATCCCGCGATGCGTCTGATACACAGATAGTTCCGAGGCGGCCGAGGAGCCTCACCGCATAGCAATCGGGTTGCGAGGCAGATTATTGGGAAGGGAACCCCCTGGGATGCGGCTCAAGCAGTGCCCAAAGGGACTGGAATGCGGAATCACATCGAGAGACCCAAATGCTATACGAGGGCTCAAATCGAATTATCGATTTGGCCACGACATGGACGCATCGGAACGACTACCTTTGCCGAACCACTCGCAATTGCATCCATACCGAAACCAATAGACATTTCCGTTAGAGCCCTCGCATAGCATTCGGGAATCTCGCATGCCCCTCTAAATCGACCAATGCTGGCGCTCAACGAAAATCCGAGCGCTACCACCGTTCGAGCGCCAGCATTGGTCGAGTTAGAGGGGCACGGGGGAGAATGCTCCAGTCAACACCTCCCCTATATAAGTTATTTGTCCGATTCTCGCACAACCGTAGTCTGCCTCGTCGAATCAAACAACGGTCCCAGATTCCGACTTCCGTTCCGTAGAGACCCAAAAGCTAGATGGAGGCTCGCAAGAAAGAGAGTCGGCGCATAGCAATCGGGTTTCTCGAACGTTTAGGGACCGAGCTCACTTGCGGATAGGGCAAAATCCGCCAAGCAACCCAAAAGCTAGACGGGGGCTCGAATCGAATCGCCTAGGCGGCCACAACAACGACGTGTTGGATCGACTACCAGTGCCAAACCATTCAGCAAGACTAGTCTGTGTCGAGGCCGGATAGAGATTCTCAGAGAGCGCCCGTATAGCATTTAGGAGACCTGCCGCGTCCCTCACACTCGACAAATGGTGGTGCACGTTTATAAATCCGAGCGATCCCAACCCTTTCAAGCACCAACATCGGTCGAGATAGAGGGGCACGGAGGGGGCTGCGTGAGACAACACAGTCCCCTATATAAGTTATTTGTCCGATTCTCACACATCCGAAGAATGGTCATCAAATCGGACAACAGCCCAAACTTCCGACTTCCGTCCCAGAAAGCCCAAGAGCTATCTAAAACGTTCATGGCCGGAACTCGATCGCGGCTATACCAGTCCGCCAAGCAACCCAAAAGCTAGACTGGAGCTCTAGTCGAATCACCTCTGTGGCCATTGCAAGGACGTGTTGGAGCGACTACCATTGCCGAACCATTCCGCAGGTCGAGTCCATACCAAGGCCGCATAGAGATTCACGATGAGCTCCTGCATAGCAATCAGGAGACTTGCCGTGTCCATCACAATCGATAAATCCTGGTGCAAGATTTTTGCATCCGAGCGCTCCAACCAGTCGAGCACCAGCATCAATCGACATAAACGGGCACGGGGGGAGGATGCTCGAGAACACTACCTCCCCTATATAAGTTATTTGTCCGATTCTCAAGCAGCCGAAGTCTGGTCATCGAATCGGGTCAAAGACCACAACTTCCGACTTTACCCACAATGCAAGTCATCGAATCGAACATCGGCCCCCGAGTCGGACTCCATGCGTATGTCAGGTCATCGGACCCAAATTCCGCCTTCCTGCGCATGGCGGGCCATCAATATCAACTCGGTCATCGGACCCAAACTCCGCCTTTCTGCGCATGGCACGCCTTCAAATCGGTCATCGGACCCAAATTCCGCCTTCCTGTGCATGGCGGGCCATCAACATCAACTCGGTCATCGGACCCAAATTCCGCCTTTCTGCGCATGGCACGCCATCAACTCGGTCATCGGACCCAAATTCCGCCTTCCTGCGCATGGCAGGTCATCGGACACAAATTCAGACCTCGCCAATATGCCTACGTATCGAATCGGTCATCGGACCCAACTTCCGACTTCATCCATACTGTAGGGTCTTTGAGGTTGGCGCGGTGCGCTCAACCCGGGGAGTCGACCCATCGAAGCATACACCTCCCCTATATAAGCTATTTGTCCGATTCCCACACCTGTGTAGTTTGCACCTCTGACCAGGACATCGACCCCAACTTCCGAACTCGACTGCAACGACGGCACCAGCGCCTTGGTGCGCACCTTGCGACGCACAGTCCCAACATTCGCCTTCCTGCACATGGCAGGTCATCGGACCCAAATTCCGACCTCGCGAGTATGCCTACATATCGAATCGGTCATCGGACACAACTTCCGACTTCATCCATACCGTAGGGTCTTTGAGGTTGGCGCGGTGCGCTCAACCCGGGGAGTCGACCCAACGAAGCATACACCTCCCCTATATAAGCTATTTGTCCGATTCCCACACCTGTGTAGTTTGCACCTCCGATCAGGACATCGACCCCAACTTCCGAACTCGCCTGCAACGACCGAACCAGCGCCTTGGTGCGCACCTTGCAACGCACAGTGCCAACATTCGCCTTCCTGCACATGGCAGGTCATCGGACCCAAATTCCGACCTCGCGAGTATGCCTACATATCGAATCGGTCATCGGACCCAACTTCCGACTTCATCCATACCGTAGGGTCTTTGAGGTTGGCGCGGTGCGCTCAACCCGGGGAGTCGACCCAACGAAGCATACACCTCCCCTATATAAGCTATTTGTCCGATTCCCACACCTGTGTAGCTTGCACCTCCGATCAGGACATCGACCCCAACTTCCGAACTCGACTAAAAAGACCGCACCAGCACCTTGGTGTGCACCTTGCAACGCACAGTGCCAACATTCGCCTTCCTGCACATGGCAGGTCATCGGACCCAAATTCCGACCTCATGAGCATACCTACTAATCGAATCGGTCATCGGACCCAACTTCCGACTTCATCCATACCGTAGGGTCTTTGAGGTTGGCGCGGTGCGCTCAACCTGGGGAGTCGACCCATCGAAGCATACACCTCCCCTATATAAGCTATTTGTCCGATTCCGACACCTGTGTAGTTTGCACCTCCGCTCAGGACATCGACCCCAACTTCCGAACTCGCCTGCAACGACCGAACCAGCGCCTTGGTGCGCACCAAAAGTGCGCACTTTTGGAGGGCACTTTTGTGCGCTCCAAAGGTGCGCACTTTTGGAGGGCACTTTTGTGCGCTCCAAAGGTGCGCACTTTTGGAGGGCACTTTTTGGAGGGCACTTTTGTGCGCTCCAAAGGTGCGCACTTTTGGAGGGCACTTTTTGGAGGGCACTTTTCTGCGCTCCAAAGGTGCGCACTTTTGGAGGGCACTTTTTGGAGGGCACTTTTCTGCGCTCCAAAGGTGCGCACTTTTGGAGGGCACTTTTTGGAGGGCACTTTTCTGCGCTCCAAAGGTGCGCACTTTTGGAGGGCACTTTTTGGAGGGCACTTTTCTGCGCTCCAAAGGTGCGCACTTTTGGAGGGCACTTTTGTGCACTCCAAAGGTGCACACTTTTGGAGGGCACTTTTTGGAGGGCACTTTTCTGCACTCCAAAGGTGCGCACTTTTGGAGGGCACTTTTTGGAGGGCACTTTTGTGCGCTCCAAAGGTGCGCACTTTTGGAGGGCACTTTTTGGAGGGCACTTTTGTGCGCTCCAAAGGTGCGCACTTTTGGAGGGCACTTTTGTGCACTCCAAAGGTGCGCACTTTTGGAGGGCACTTTTCCTGCGCTCCAAAGGTGCACACCTAGGTGAGCACCTTCGACCACACCTTGTAGCACACCAAACTCTGACTTTCGACTTCATCCGCAATGCAGGGTCTTTGAGGTTGGCGCAATGCGCACAACCAGGGGAGTCGACCCATCAAACCCAACACCTCCCCTATATAAGCTATTTGTCTGATTCTCATACATGCGTAGCCTGCAGGAGCAATTAGGACATCGACCCCAACTTTCGGCTTCTAAACGAAAACAAGGTCTTTGAGGTTGGTGTAATGCGAACAACTAGGGGAGTCAACCCATCAAACCCAACACCTCCCCTATATAAGCTATTTGTCTGATTCTCATACATGTGTAGTCTACAGGAGCAATTAGGACATCGACCCCAACTTTTGACTTCTTAACGAAAACAAGGTCTTTGAGGTTGACGTAATGCGCACAACCAGGGGAGTCGACCCATCAAACCCAACACCTCCCCTATATAAGCTATTTGTCCGATTCTCATACATGTGTAGCCTACAGGAGCCATTAGGACATTGACCCCAACTTTTGACTTCTTAACGAAAACAAGGTCTTTGAGGTTGGCGTAATGCGCACAACCAAGGGAGTTGACCCATCAAACCCAACACCTCCCCTATATAAGCTATTTGTCTGATTCTCATACATGTGTAGCCTGCAACAACGATTAGGACATCCACCCCAACTTCTGAATTCGTCTGCGTTGACCGCACCAAAGGTGCACGCCTTGGTGCTCACCAAAATCCGACTTCCGACTTCTTCTGCTATGCGGGGTCTTTGAGGTTGGCGCAGTGCGCACAACCAGGGGAGTCAACCCACCGAATGCAACACCTCCCCTATATAAGCTATTTGTCTGATTCTCATACATGCGTAGACTGCAGCAATGATTAGGACATCCACCCCAACTTTTGACTTCTTAAACAAGACAGGGTCTTTGAAGTTGGTGCAGTGCACACAACCAGGGGAGTCGACCCATCAAACGCAACACCTCCCCTATATAAAGCTATTTGTCCGATTCTCATACGTGTAGTCTGCAGCAGCGATTAGGACATCGACCCCAACTTCCGAATTCGTTTGCATTGACCGCACCAAAGGTGCACGCCTTGGTGTGCACCTTGGAGTGCACTTTGGTGCTCACCTCGGTGCACACTTTGGTGTGCACCTCGGTGTGCACCAAAGGTGCGCACCTTGGAGCGCACCAAAGGTGTACACTTTGGAGCGCACCACATAGGGTCTTTGAGAGGTTGGCGCAGTGCGCACACCAAGGTGGGTGTTGAGGTGCGTGCCGAGGTGGGTGGGTGCTAGGGTGCGCTCCATGGTGGGTGCCAGGGTGGGTGCGTGCTAGGGTGGATTCCAAAGAGGGTCATAGGGTGGGTGCCAAGGTGGGTTGGTGATATAGTGGGTTCAAAGGTGGGTACTAGGGTGGGTTCCAAGGTGGGTCACAAGTTGGGTGCCAGGATGCGTGGGTGTTAGGTTGGGTGCCAAGGTGGGCTCCTGCGTGGGTGGGTGCTAGGGTGGGTTTCAAGGTGGACGCGAGGGCGGGTGCCAAGGTGGGTAACAAGTTGGGTGTTAGGATGGGTGAGTGCTAGAGTGGGTGCCAAGGTGGGTGGGTGCTAAGGTGGATGCCAAGGTGGTTCACAGGGTGGGTGGGTTCTAGGGTGAGTTCCAAGGTGGGTCACAGGTTTAGTGCTAGGGTGCGTGTCAAGGCGGGTGTCGAGGTGCCTGGGTGCTAGGGTGTGGATGCCAATGTGGGTCATAGGGTGGGTACTAGGGTGGGCTGCAATGTGGGTGCCAAGGTGGGTAACATGCTCGGTTGGTTCTAAATTGGGTGTCAGGGTGGGTGTGCACCCACCTTGCCCGAGGTGGGTGCCAAGGTGCCAGTGTGGGTGGGTGCTAAGGTGGATGCCAAGGTGGGTGAGAAGGTGGGTGATAGGTTGAGTGGTAGGATGGGTGGGTGCCAAGATGGGTCACAGGGTGGGTGCAAGGGTGGGTAGGTGCTAGGGTTGGTGTCAGGGTGGGTGGGTGCTAGGTTGGGTTCCAAGGTGGGTGCGAGGGTGAGTGTCAAGGTGGGTCACAGGTTAGGTGCTAGGATGGGTGAGTGCTAGGGTGCAAAGGTGCCAGGGTGGGTGCTAGGATGGGTCGATGCTAGGGTGAGTGGCAAGGTGGGTCCACAAGTGTCAAGGTGGGTGCCGAGGTGGGTGCCAACTTGGGTTCCAAGGTGGGTGCCAAGTGGGCGACTGCTATGGTGGATGCCAAGGTGGGTCACGGGGTGGGTGCCAAGTTGCTAGGTTGTGTTCCAAGGTGGGTGCCAACGTGGCTGCTAGGGTGCGTGGGTTAAAGGGTGTGTCACAACGTGGGTGCCAGGATGGGTGCGCACCCACACTGGCCAAGACGGGTGCAAGGTTGGGTTCCAAGCCCGGTCACAGGCTGGGTGCTAGGATGGGTGGGTGCCAAGGTGGGCACCAGGGTGGGTGCACCCACCCTGGCCAAGGTGGGTCACGGGGTGGGTCCTAGGGTGGGTAACAGGGTGGGTACTAAGGTGCGTGCCAAGGTGGGTCATGGGGTGGGTGCCAAGGTGGGCACCAGGGTGGGTGTGCACCAACCCTAGCCAGGGTAGGTCACGGGGTGGTTGTCGGGGTGGGCGTCAAGGAGCCAAGGTGGGTGGCAAGTAGCCAAGTTGCGTGCCAAGGTGGGTGTCGGGGTGGGTGCCAAGGATCCAAGGTGGGTGCCAAGGAACCAAGGTGGGTGTCTGGGTGGGTGCCGAGGTGGGAGCCAGGGTGGGTCCCAAGGTGAGTGCAAAGGTGGGTGCCAGGGTCAAGGTGAGTGCCAATGTGGGTTCCAAGGTGCCAGGGTCAGGGTGAGTGCCAATGTGGGTTCAAAGGTGCTAAGTTGGGTGCGAGGTTGGGTGCGAGGGTGGGTGGGTGCCAAGGTGTGCTAGGTGGAAGCCCGGGTGGGTCGGCATCCCATGGGTGTCGAGTTGGGTGCCTGATGGGTGCTTCTTGTCAAGTTTTAGTCGT
Organism: Cryptomeria japonica; assembly: GCF_030272615.1. Classification (NCBI taxonomy): domain Eukaryota; kingdom Viridiplantae; phylum Streptophyta; class Pinopsida; order Cupressales; family Cupressaceae; genus Cryptomeria; species Cryptomeria japonica. Next base: position 280,375 of record NW_026728988.1, on the reverse strand, counting down.
CGGGACTCATTTCGAGCCTTAGAGGTCGTTTCTTGTCCGGTTGCCCTGTCTTCGACCTGGGAACCCAATTTTGGTCCTCGGGTCCCATTTTTTTTTGTCTCGCATCCCACTTTTGGCCTGTGGCCTTTTCGGGGTCGATTCTCGTTTTGGGCATCAGAGCATGTTTCTTCTCCTAAAACCCAATATTTGTTTATTAAGTCTCGGAACACATTTTTGTTCTCGTGGACCCATCATGGGTCTTGGAACGCATTTGTGGTCCTTGGGTCCCATTTTGCATCCCGAAACTTGTGTTTTGGTGCTTGATCCCTATTTTGGGTGCCCACCTTGCACCAAGTGCGCACCCGGGGCAAACCGAGCGCCTTGGTGCACCGGGGCAAGATCGAGCGTGCACCCGAGGCGCCCCGAACATGCACCAAGGTGCACTCGGCCCACATGTGAGCGCAGGTCGTTGCGCCCGAGGTGGTGTGTGGGCACCGCGTTGCAGACGGGACACTGCACGCACACGACGCCCCGTCCAGGTGCACGCACGTAGGCCGGGCCGGGTGCACACCCGACGCCCTAGCAAGGTGCGCGCACCCGGGCAGGGCTCACACTTGGCGAACGGGGCGCACTTCGCGAGGGAGGGTGTGCACCTCGACGGGGGTGGGTGGCCGGGGTGGATTCGCACGTGGGTCGCGGTTTGCTAAGTACACACTGCGACAAGCTCATAACGGGTGCGATCATACCAGCGTTAGTGCACCGGATCCCATCAGAACTCCGCAGTTAAGCGCGCTTGGGCCGGAGTAGTACTAGGATGGGTGACCTCCCGGGAAGTCCCGGTGTTGCACCCTTTCTTAGTTTTTCGCCGGGCGTCGCAATGCTATTTGAATAAACCTTTTGCCCGTTTGCGTTCTCGTCGGGGCCGGGCCGGGCCGGGGTGCGCTGCCCGCACTACCGCGCGCGCGGGGGGCGACACCGAGCGCGCACCCGAGGCGCCCCGAGCACACAGGCCACGGTGCAACCCGGGCGTTGTGCGCGCACCCCGGTGCGCCCGAGGTGCTGCGCGCGCACCCAGGTGAAATCGGTGTGCACCTCGGCCAGTGCGCGCTCGGTCGAGTCGCGCACGTTGGCCAAGGTGCACGGTGATGTTTCTTACTCTAAGGTTCCGCACCAGACGCCCGGGACAGGTGAGCGAAGCTGGGCGGGGCCGGGTGCGCGGCCGGGGCAGGTGCACGCAGCTGGAGAGAGCTTTGGAGCACACCAGAGGTGCGCACCTTGGAGCACACTTCGGAGCGCACCAATGATGCGCTCCATTCAAAAGTTTCCTGAAAAGGCAAAAAAAGTTGAGATTATAGAATTTCCCACTTGAGAGATTGTAAAAAAAAAAAATTTAAAATGAAGGAAACGCGGGTGCCAAGGTGTGCGCGCCCGGGTGCGCAGCCCAGCCAAGGTGTGCGCACCAAGGCGCCCACCCTGGCGAAGGTGCACGCAAGGTGCGCACCCGAGGCAAACCGGACAATTAACCCAACTTTCGACTTCGCGCGCACCTGCGCACCTTGGAGCGCACTTCGGAGCGCTCCTTGTTGCGCACCAATCTTGGGCACCTCGGAGTGCACCATGGCGCCCACCAAGGTGCGCACCCGGGGCAAACCGAGCTCCGACTTCGTGCGCACCTTGGAGCGCACGAAAGGTGCGCACCATGGCGCCCACCAAGGTGCGCAGCCCAGCCAAGGCGTGCGCATCAAGGTGCGCACCCTGGCGAAGGTGCGCACCCGGGGCAAACCGAGCTCCGACTTCGTGCGCACCTTGGAGCGCACAAAGGGTGCGCAACCCAGCCAAGGTGTGCGCACCCCGGGCAAACCGAGCTCCGAATCGTGCGCACCTTGGAGCACACTTCGGAGCCCTCCTTGGTGCGCACCGATGTTGCGCACCTCGGAGCGCACCCGGGGAAAACAATGCAATTAACCCGACTTTCGACTTCGTGGGCACCTCGGAGCGCTCTCGGGTTCGCACCTCGGAGCACACCGAGGTGCGCACCTTTGATGCGCTGCCTTCACCAATTTCCAGAAAAGGCAAGAAAACATTGAGAAGGTGTGCGCACCGAGGTGCCCACCCTGGCGAAGGTGCACGCGAGGTGCGCACCCGGGGCAAACCGGGCTCCGACTTCGTGCACGCCATGCTGCGCACCTTGGAGGGCCATGGTGCGCACCTTGGAGCACACTTCGGAGCGCTCAATGGTGCCCAACCCAGCCAAGGTGCCCACCGCGGCGAAGGTGCACGCGAGGTGCGCACCCGGGGCAAACCGGGCTCCGACTTCGTGCACGCCGCACCTTGGAGCACACTTCGGAGCGCTCCTTGGTGCGCACCAGGGCGCGCAACCCAGCCGAGGTGCCCACCCCGGCGAAGGTGCACGCGGGGTGCGCACCCGAGGCAAACCAGGCTCCGACTTCGTGCACGCCATGGTGCCCACCGCGGCGAAGGTGCACGCGAGGTGCGCACCCGGGGCAAACCGGGCTCCGACTTCGTGCACGCCGCACCTTGGAGCACACTTCGGAGTGCTCCTTGGTGCGCACCAGGGTGCGCAACCCAGCCGAGGTGCCCACCCCGGCGAAGGTGCACGCGAGGTGCGCACCCGGGGCAAACCGGGCTCCGACTTCGTGCACGCCATGGTGCCCACCGCGGCGAAGGTGCACGCGAGGTGCGCACCCGGGGCAAACCGGGCTCCGACTTCGTGCACGCCGCACCTTGGAGCACACTTCGGAGCGCTCCTTGGTGCGCACCATGGTGCCCACCAGGGCGCGCAACCCCGCCGAAGGTGCACGCGAGGTGCGCACCCGGGGCAAACCGGGCTCCGACTTCGTGCACGCCGCACCTTGGAGCACACTTCGGAGCGCTCCTTGGTGCGCACCAGGGCGCGCAACCCCGCCGAAGGTGCACGCGAGGTGCGCACCCGGGGCAAACCGGGCTCCGACTTCGTGCACGCCATGGTGCGCACCAGGGTGCCCACCGCGGCGAAGGTGCGCACCCGGGGCAAACCGGGCTCCGACTTCGTGCACGCCGCACCTTGGAGCACACTTCGGAGCGCTCCTTGGTGCGCACCAGGGCGCGCAACCCAGCCGAGGTGCCCACCCCGGCGAAGGTGCACGCGAGGTGCGCACCTGGGGCAAACCGGGCTCCGACTTCGTGCACGCCATGGTGCCCACCGCGGCGAAGGTGCGCACCCGGGGCAAACCGGGCTAGGACTTCGTGCACGCCGCACCTTGGAGCACACTTCGGAGCGCTCCTTGGTGCGCACCATGGTGCCCACCAGGCCGCGCAACCCAGCCAAGGTGTGCGCACCAAGGTGCACGCGAGGTGCGCACCCGGGGCAAACCGGGGTCCGGCTTCGTGCACGCCGCACCTTGGAGCACACATCGGGGCGCTCCCGGGTTCGCACCGGCGTTGCGCACCGTGGTGGGCACCTCGGAGCGCACCGTGGTGGGCACCTCGGAGCACACCAAGGTGGGCAGCGAGGTGCGCACCTTTGATGCGATGCCTTCACTAATTTCCATAAAAGGCAAAAGAAAACGAGATTTTAAAATTTCCGTTTTGAAAGATAGTGAGAAAAAGGGAATGCTGGTGCCATCTTGAGCCCGCCCTGGTGCGCAGCCCAGCCAAGGTGTGCGCACCAAGGTGCCCACCCTGGCGAAGGTGCGCGCCCGGGCAATTAACCCAACTTCCAACTTCGCGCGCACCAGGGTGGGAGCGCACCCAACAACCGGGCCTGGGAAGAGCCAATGCGAGAAACCCCACCAAACGCTCTGACAAAAAAAGAGGGGGCGCTCCAGTAACCCCGCTTCGGAGCGCACCCTGGGCAAACCCAGCCAGGGTGCCCACCCCGGCCAAGGTGCAGGCGAGGTGCGCACCCGGGGCAAACCGGGCTCCGACAACGTGCACGCCGCACCTTGGAGCACACTTCGTAGCGCTCCCGGGTGCGCACCTCAGAGCACACCAAGGTGGGCAGCGAGGTGCGCACCTTTGATGCGCTGCCTTCACTAATTTCCAGAAAAGGCAAAAAAAAGAGGAGATTTTAAAATTTCCGTTTTGAAAGATAGTGAAAAAAACGGAACGCGGGTGCCATCTTGAGCCCGCCCGGGTGCACAGCCCAGGTAAGGTGCCCACCCTGGCAAAGGTGCGCACCCGGGCAATTAACCCTACTTCCGACTTCGTGCGCGCCAGGGTGGCAACCGGGCCTGGGAAGAGCCAATGCGAGAAACCCCACCAAACGCTCCGACAAAAAAAGAGGCGGCGCTCCAATAACCCCGCTTCGGAGCGCAGCCGGGGCAAACCCAGCCAAGGTGCCCACCCCGACGAAGGTGCACGCGAGGTGCGCACCCGGGGCAAACCGGGCTCCGACAACGTGCACGCAGCACCTTGGAGCACACTTCGAAGCACTCCCGGGTGCCCACCGGCGTTGCGCACCGTGGTGGGCAGCGAGGTGCGCACCTTTGATGCGCTGCCTTCACTAATTTCCAGAAAAGGCAAAAAAAAATGAGATTTTAAAATTTCCGTTTTGAAAGATAGTGAAAAAAACGGAACGCGGGTGCCATCTTGAGCCCGCCCTGGTGCGCAGCCCAGGCAAGGCATGCGCACCAAGGTGCCCACCCGCGGTGCACACCCGGGGCAAACCGGGCTCCGACTTCGTGCAGGCCGCACCTTGGAGCACACTTCGGAGCGCTCCTTGGTGCGCACCATGGTGCCCACCAGGGCGCACCCGGGGCAAACCGGGCTCCGACTTCGTGCACGCCGCACCTTGGAGCACACATCGGAGCGCTCCCAGGTTCGCACCAGCGTTGCGCACCTTTGATGCGCTGCCTTCACTAATTTCCAGAAAAGGCAAAAAAAAACGATATTTTAAAATTTCCGTTCTGAAAGATAGTGAAAAAAACGGAACGCGGGTGCCATCTTGAGCCCTTCCTGGTGCGCAGCCCAGGCAAGTTGTGCGCACCAAGGTGCCCACCCTGGCGGAGGTGCGCGCCCGGGGCAAACCGGGCTCCGACTTCGTGCACTGCATGGTGCCCACCAAGGCGCGCAACCCAGCCAAGGTGCCCACCGCAGCGAAGGTGCACGCGAGGTGCGCACCCGAGGTGCACACCCGGGGCAAACCGAGCTCCGACTTCGTGCACGCCGCACCTTGGAGCACACTTCAGAGCGCTCCTTGGTGCGCACCAGGGCGCGCAACCCAGCCAAGGTGCTCACCCCGGCGAAGGTGCACGCGAGGTGCGCACCCGGGGCAAGCCGGGCTCGGACTTCGTGCACGCCGCACCTTGGAGCACACATCGGAGCGCTCCCGGGTTCGCACCAGCATTGCGCACCTTTGATGCGCTGCCTTCACTAATTTCCAGAAAAGGCAAAAAAAAAAAAAAAACGAGATTTTAAAATTTCCGTTTTGAAAGATAGTGAAAAAAACGGAACGCGGGTGCCATCTTGAGCCCGCCCTGGTGTGCAGCCCAGGCAAGTTGTGCGCACCAAGGCACCCACCCTGGCCAAGGTGGGTCACGGGGTGGGTCCTAGGGTGGGTAACGGGGTGGGTACTAAGGTGCGTGCCAAGGTGGGTCATGGGGTGGGTGCCAAGGTGGGCACCAGGGTGGGTGTGCACCAACCCTAGCCAGGGTAGGTCACGGGGTGGTTGTCGGGGTGGGCGTCAAGGAGCCAAGGTGGGTGGCAAGTAGCCAAGTTGCGTGCCAAGGTGGGTGTCGGGGTGGGTGCCAAGGATCCAAGGTGGGTGCCAAGGAACCAAGGTGGGTGTCTGGGTGGGTGCCGAGGTGGGAGCCAGGGTGGGTCCCAAGGTGAGTGCAAAGGTGGGTGCCAGGGTCAAGGTGAGTGCCAATGTGGGTTCCAAGGTGCCAGGGTCAGGGTGAGTGCCAATGTGGGTTCAAAGGTGCTAAGTTGGGTGCGAGGTTGGGTGCGAGGGTGGGTGGGTGCCAAGGTGTGCTAGGTGGAAGCCCGGGTGGGTCGGCATCCCATGGGTGTCGAGTTGGGTGCCTGATGGGTGCTTCTTGTCAAGTTTTAGTCGTCGGGACTCATTTCGAGCCTTAGAGGTCGTTTCTTGTCCGGTTGCCCTGTCTTCGACCTGGGAACCCAATTTTGGTCCTCGGGTCCCATTTTTTTTTGTCTCGCATCCCACTTTTGGCCTGTGGCCTTTTCGGGGTCGATTCTCGTTTTGGGCATCAGAGCATGTTTCTTCTCCTAAAACCCAATATTTGTTTATTAAGTCTCGGAACACATTTTTGTTCTCGTGGACCCATCATGGGTCTTGGAACGCATTTGTGGTCCTTGGGTCCCATTTTGCATCCCGAAACTTGTGTTTTGGTGCTTGATCCCTATTTTGGGTGCCCACCTTGCACCAAGTGCGCACCCGGGGCAAACCGAGCGCCTTGGTGCACCGGGGCAAGATCGAGCGTGCACCCGAGGCGCCCCGAACATGCACCAAGGTGCACTCGGCCCACATGTGAGCGCAGGTCGTTGCGCCCGAGGTGGTGTGTGGGCACCGCGTTGCAGACGGGACACTGCACGCACACGACGCCCCGTCCAGGTGCACGCACGTAGGCCGGGCCGGGTGCACACCCGACGCCCTAGCAAGGTGCGCGCACCCGGGCAGGGCTCACACTTGGCGAACGGGGCGCACTTCGCGAGGGAGGGTGTGCACCTCGACGGGGGTGGGTGGCCGGGGTGGATTCGCACGTGGGTCGCGGTTTGCTAAGTACACACTGCGACAAGCTCATAACGGGTGCGATCATACCAGCGTTAGTGCACCGGATCCCATCAGAACTCCGCAGTTAAGCGCGCTTGGGCCGGAGTAGTACTGGGATGGGTGACCTCCCGGGAAGTCCCGGTGTTGCACCCTTTTTTAGTTTTTCGCCGGGCGTCGCAATGCTATTTGAATAAACCTTTTGCCCGTTTGCGTTCTCGTCGGGGCCGGGCCGGGCCGGGGTGCGCTGCCCGCACTACCGCGCGCGCGGGGGCGACACCGAGCGCGCACCCGAGGCGCCCCGAGCACACAGGCCACGGTGCAACCCGGGCGTTGTGCGCGCACCCCGGTGCGCCCGAGGTGCTGCGCGCGCACCCAGGTGAAATCGGTGTGCACCTCGGCCAGTGCGCGCTCGGTCGAGTCGCGCACGTTGGCCAAGGTGCACGGTGATGTTTCTTACTCTAAGGTTCCGCACCAGACGCCCGGGACAGGTGAGCGAAGCTGGGCGGGGCCGGGTGCGCGGCCGGGGCAGGTGCACGCAGCTGGAGAGAGCTTTGGAGCACACCAGAGGTGCGCACCTTGGAGCACACTTCGGAGCGCACCAATGATGCGCTCCATTCAAAAGTTTCCTGAAAAGGCAAAAAAAGTTGAGATTATAGAATTTCCCACTTGAGAGATTGTAAAAAAAAAAAATTTAAAATGAAGGAAACGCGGGTGCCAAGGTGTGCGCGCCCGGGTGCGCAGCCCAGCCAAGGTGTGCGCACCAAGGCGCCCACCCTGGCGAAGGTGCACGCAAGGTGCGCACCCGAGGCAAACCGGACAATTAACCCAACTTTCGACTTCGCGCGCACCTGCGCACCTTGGAGCGCACTTCGGAGCGCTCCTTGGTGCGCACCAATCTTGGGCACCTCGGAGTGCACCATGGCGCCCACCAAGGTGCGCACCCGGGGCAAACCGAGCTCCGACTTCGTGCGCACCTTGGAGCGCACGAAAGGTGCGCACCATGGCGCCCACCAAGGTGCGCAGCCCAGCCAAGGCGTGCGCATCAAGGTGCGCACCCTGGCGAAGGTGCGCACCCGGGGCAAACCGAGCTCCGACTTCGTGCGCACCTTGGAGCGCACAAAGGGTGCGCAACCCAGCCAAGGTGTGCGCACCCCGGGCAAACC
>NW_026728988.1:242500-262500 GCF_030272615.1 Cryptomeria japonica | reverse complement strand
ACGTGCAAAGCGGTCGCACACCGGGTAAGGGAGTGAGAGCCCCAAACATAGCTGGGCGAGGCGCTCACTCCGCTCTTTAATATCTCGTTAATACCGCCAAGGAAATGGCACAAGCACACACACACAAGCATCCTCGGAAGAGGACAGTTCGAGTGACAGGTCAAATCCAAGAGTTCCGAAGACTACCTCCAGGAACAATCGGGAACAAGACCGATTACAAGTCGTCGAGTCTGTTACTGGGCGAACACGAGATGCGCACAGGAAATCGATCAGCCCTCACAATGGCCCAAGGCCAGAGATCGGACTGCTACGATTTACCCCAACAATCATCGTGCCACTCTTCGCAGAGAGGTGATAGACGCCAACGAGCCCGCGCATAGCAATCGAGGTGTAAAAAGGGCGTTGAAAGGCAGGAAGCCTGGACGAAAGAGGCTACGAGGTCACCTCGAAGCGGTCTAAGAATCGGGCGCACTTGGGGCGACTACCAGTGCCAACCCCTTATCCCGCGGTGCGTCCGACACACAGAAATTTCCAAGGCGGCCAAGGAGCCTCCCCGCATAGCAATCGGGGTGTGAGGTTACGGATGCAGCATTGATAGCAATCGAGGTGGGAGGCGAAGGATGCAGAAGTGAGAGCCGAGGGATGTAGCAGAGATAGCAATCGGGGTGTGTGATGCAGAAGAGATAGCAATCGAGGTGTGCGGTGGGAAGGGCCCAGCAGCCAGAATGCATGAAGCGACGGATGAAGCAGTGATGACAACCGGGCTGTGAGGAGAGGAGGGATGCAGCCAAGAAAGCAATCAGGGCTCGAGGCAAGGGATGCATCAAGGATAGCAATCATGTTGTGAGGCGAGATTCCAAAGGCTAAACGTGAGAGGCTGCAGGGTCGACTCAGAGAGGTCTATGCATGTGAGAGGCTGAAAGCAAGGTCAACTCGGAGCGGTCTATGCATCGGGCGCGCTTGGGGCGACTACCAGTGCCAACCCCTTATCCCGCGACGCGTCCGACAAAGAGAACGTTCCAAGGCGGCAGAGGAGGTTACCAGCCGAAGGATGCAGTAGCAATAACAGGTATAGTTCCGCGGCGGCCGAGAAGACTCACCGCATAGGAATCGGGATGCGAGGCGAGGGATGCGGCGGGAAGGCCCCGACGGCTAAACGGAAGAGGCTGCAGGGCCGCCTCGGAATGGTCCAAGCATCGGACGCGATTGGGACGACTACCAGTGCCAACCCCTTATCCCGCGATGCGTCCGATACACAGATAGTTCCAAGGCGGCCGAGGAGCCTCACCGCATATCAATCGGGGTGCGAGGCGAGGGATGGGGCGGGAAGGCCCCAACGGCTAGACGGAAGAGGCTTCAGGGCCACCTCGGAATGCTCCAAGCATCGGACGCGCTTGGGGCGACTACCAGTGCCAACCCCTTATCCCGCGATGCGTCCGATACACAGATGGTTCCAAGGCGGCCGAGGAGCCTCACCGCATAGCAATCGGGGGTGCGAGGCGAGGGATGGGGCGGGAAGGCCCCAACGGCTAGACGGAAGAGGCTTCAGGGCCGCCTCGGAATGGTCCAAGCATCGGACGCGCTTGGGGCGACTACCAGTGACAACCCCTCATCCCGCGATGCGTCCGATACGAAGATGGTTCCAAGGCGGCCGAGGAGCCTCACCGCATAGCAATCGGGGTGCGAGGTGGGGGATGCGGCGAGATGGCCCCAACGGCTAGACGGAAGAGGCCACAGGGCCGCGTCGGAATAGTCCAAGCATCGGACGCGCTTGGGGCGACTACCAGTGACAACCCCTTATCCCGCGATGCGTCCGATACGAAGATAGTTCCAAGGCGGCCGAGGAGCCTCACCGCATAGCAATCCGGGTGCGAGGTGGGGGATGCGGCGAGATGGCCCCAACGGCTAGACGGAAGAGGCTGCAGGGCCGCCTCGGAATAGTCCAAGCATCGGACGCGCTTGGGGCGACTACCAGTGACAACCCCTTATCCCGCGATGCTTCCGATACGAAGACAGTTCCAAGGCGGCCGAGGAGCCTCACCGCATAGCAATGGGGGTGCGAGGTGAGGGATGCGGCGAGATGGCCCCAACGGCTAGACGGAAGAGGCCACAGGGCCGCCTCGGAATAGTCCAAGCATCGGACGCGCTTGGGGCGACTACCAGTGACAACCCCTTATCCCGCGATGCATCCGATACGAAGATAGTTCCCAGGCGGCCGAGGAGCCTCACCGCATAGCAATCGGGGTGCGAGGCGAGGGATGCGGCGAGATGGCCCCAAAGGGTAGACGGAAGAGGCTGCGGGGCCGCCTCGGAATAGTCCAAGCATCGAACGCGCTTGGGGCGACTACCACTGCCAACCCCTTATCCCGCGATGCGTCCGATACACAGATAGTTCCGAGGCGGCCGAGGAGCTGGGGGATGCGGCGAGATGGCCCCAACGGCTAGACGGAAGAGGCTGCAGGGCCGCCTCGGAATAGTCCAAGCATCGGACGCGCTTGGGGCGACTACCAGTGACAACCCCTTATCCCGCGATGCGTCCGATACACAGATAGTTCCGAGGCGGCCAAGGAGCCTCACCGCATAGCAATCGTGGTGCGAGGTGGGGGATGCAGCGAGATGGCCCCAACGGCTAGACGGAAGAGGCTGCAGGGCCGCCTCGGAATGGTCCAAGCATCGGACGCGCTTGGGGCGACTACCACTGCCAACCCCTTATCCCGCGATGCGTCCGATACACAGATAGTTCCAAGGCGGCCGAGGAGCCTCACCGAATAGCAATCGGGGTGCGAGGCGAGGGATGCGGCGAGAAAGCCCCAACGGCTAGAGGGAAGAGGCTTCAGGTCCGCCTCGGAATGGTCCAAGCATCGGACGCGCTTGGGGCGACTACCAGTGACAACCCCTTATCCCGCGACGCGTCCGATACACAGATAGTTCCAAGGCGGCCGAGGAGCCTCACCGCATAGCAATCGGGGTGCGAGGCGAGGGATGCGGCGAGAAGGACCCAACGGCTAGACGGAAGAGGCTTCAGGGCCGCCTCGGAATGGTCCAAGCATCGGACGCGCTTGGGGCGACTACCAGTGACAACCCCTTATCCCGCGACGCGTCCGATACACAGATAGTTCCAAGGCGGCCGAGGAGCCTCACCGCATAGCAATCGGGGTGCGAGGCGAGGGATGCGGCGAGAAGGACCCAACGGCTAGACGGAAGAGGCTTCAGGTCCGCCTCGGAATGGTCCAAGCATCGGACGCGCTTGGGGCGACTACCAGTGACAACCCCTTATCCCGCGACGCGTCCGATACACAGATAGTTCCAAGGCGGCCGAGGAGCCTCACCGCATAGCAATCGGGGTGCGAGGCGAGGGATGCGGCGAGAAGGACCCAACGGCTAGACGGAAGAGGCTTCAGGGCCGCCTCGGAATGGTCCAAGCATCGGACGCGCTTGGGGCGACTACCAGTGACAACCCCTTATCCCGCGATGCGTCCGATACACAGATAGTTCCAAGGCGGCCGAGGAGCCTCACCGCATAGCAATCGGGGTGCGAGGCGAGGGATGCGGCGAGAAGGACCCAACGGCTAGACGGAAGAGGCTTCAGGGCCGCCTCGGAATGGTCCAAGCATCGGACGCGCTTGGGGCGACTACCAGTGACAACCCCTTATCCCGCGACGCGTCCGATACACAGATAGTTCCAAGGCGGCCGAGGAGCCTCACCGCATAGCAATCGGGGTGCGAGGCGAGGGATGCGGCAAGAAGGACCCAACGGCTAGACGGAAGAGGCTTCAGGGCCGCCTCGGAATGGTCCAAGCATCGGACGCGCTTGGGGCGACTACCAGTGACAACCCCTTATCCCGCGACGCGTCCGATACACAGATAGTTCCAAGGCGGCCGAGGAGCCTCACCGCATAGCAATCGGGGTGCGAGGCGAGGGATGCGGCGAGAAGGACCCAACGGCTAGACGGAAGAGGCTTCAGGTCCGCCTCGGAATGGTCCAAGCATCGGACGCGCTTGGGGCGACTACCAGTGACAACCCCTTATCCCGCGACGCGTCCGATACACAGATAGTTCCAAGGCGGCCGAGGAGCCTCACCGCATAGCAATCGGGGTGCGAGGCGAGGGATGCGGCGAGAAGGACCCAACGGCTAGACGGAAGAGGCTTCAGGGCCGCCTCGGAATGGTCCAAGCATCGGACGCGCTTGGGGCGACTACCAGTGACAACCCCTTATCCCGCGACGCGTCCGATACACAGATAGTTCCAAGGCGGCCGAGGAGCCTCACCGCATAGCAATCGGGGTGCGAGGCGAGGGATGCGGCGAGAAGGACCCAACGGCTAGACGGAAGAGGCTTCAGGGCCGCCTCGGAATGGTCCAAGCATCGGACGCGCTTGGGGCGACTACCAGTGACAACCCCTTATCCCGCGATGCGTCCGATACACAGATAGTTCCAAGGCGGCCGAGGAGCCTCACCGCATAGCAATCGGGGTGCGAGGCGAGGGATGCGGCGAGAAGGACCCAACGGCTAGACGGAAGAGGCTTCAGGGCCGCCTCGGAATGGTCCAAGCATCGGACGCGCTTGGGGCGACTACCAGTGACAACCCCTTATCCCGCGACGCGTCCGATACACAGATAGTTCCAAGGCGGCCGAGGAGCCTCACCGCATAGCAATCGGGGTGCGAGGCGAGGGATGCGGCGAGAAGGACCCAACGGCTAGACGGAAGAGGCTTCAGGGCCGCCTCGGAATGGTCCAAGCATCGGACGCGCTTGGGGCGACTACCAGTGACAACCCCTTATCCCGCGACGCGTCCGATACACAGATAGTTCCAAGGCGGCCGAGGAGCCTCACCGCATAGCAATCGGGGTGCGAGGCGAGGGATGCGGCGAGAAGGACCCAACGGCTAGACGGAAGAGGCTTCAGGGCCGCCTCGGAATGGTCCAAGCATCGGACGCGCTTGGGGCGACTACCAGTGACAACCCCTTATCCCGCGACGCGTCCGATACACAGATAGTTCCAAGGCGGCCGAGGAGCCTCACCGCATAGCAATCGGGGTGCGAGGCGAGGGATGCGGCGAGAAGGACCCAACGGCTAGACGGAAGAGGCTTCAGGGCCGCCTGGGAATGGTCCATGCATCGCACGCGCTTGGGGCGACTACCAGTGACAACCCCTTATCCCGCGACGCGTCCGATACACAGATAGTTCCAAGGCGGCCGAGGAGCCTCACCGCATAGCAATCGGGGTGCGAGGCGAGGGATGCGGCGAGAAGGACCCAACGGCTAGACGGAAGAGGCTTCAGGGCCGCCTCGGAATGGTCCAAGCATCGGACGCGCTTGGGGCGACTACCAGTGACAACCCCTTATCCCGCGACGCGTCCGATACACAGATAGTTCCAAGGCGGCCGAGGAGCCTCACCGCATAGCAATCGGGGTGCGAGTCGAGGGATGCGGCGAGAAGGACCCAACGGCTAGACGGAAGAGGCTTCAGGGCCGCCTCGGAATGGTCCAAGCATCGGACGCGCTTGGGGCGACTACCAGTGACAACCCCTTATCCCGCGATGCGTCTGATACACAGATAGTTCCAAGGCGGCCGAGGAGCCTCACCGCATAGCAATCGGGGTGCGAGGCAAGGGATGCGGCGAGAAGGACCCAACGGCTAGACGGAAGAGGCTTCAGGGCCGCCTCGGAATGGTCCAAGCATCGGACGCGCTTGGGGCGACTACCGTTGCCAACCCCTTATCCCGCGATGCGTCTGATACACAGATAGTTCCGAGGCGGCCGAGGAGCCTCACCGCATAGCAATCGGGTTGCGAGGCAGATTATTGGGAAGGGAACCCCCTGGGATGCGGCTCAAGCAGTGCCCAAAGGGACTGGAATGCGGAATCACATCGAGAGACCCAAATGCTATACGAGGGCTCAAATCGAATTATCGATTTGGCCACGACATGGACGCATCGGAACGACTACCTTTGCCGAACCACTCGCAATTGCATCCATACCGAAACCAATAGACATTTCCGTTAGAGCCCTCGCATAGCATTCGGGAATCTCGCATGCCCCTCTAAATCGACCAATGCTGGCGCTCAACGAAAATCCGAGCGCTACCACCGTTCGAGCGCCAGCATTGGTCGAGTTAGAGGGGCACGGGGGAGAATGCTCCAGTCAACACCTCCCCTATATAAGTTATTTGTCCGATTCTCGCACAACCGTAGTCTGCCTCGTCGAATCAAACAACGGTCCCAGATTCCGACTTCCGTTCCGTAGAGACCCAAAAGCTAGATGGAGGCTCGCAAGAAAGAGAGTCGGCGCATAGCAATCGGGTTTCTCGAACGTTTAGGGACCGAGCTCACTTGCGGATAGGGCAAAATCCGCCAAGCAACCCAAAAGCTAGACGGGGGCTCGAATCGAATCGCCTAGGCGGCCACAACAACGACGTGTTGGATCGACTACCAGTGCCAAACCATTCAGCAAGACTAGTCTGTGTCGAGGCCGGATAGAGATTCTCAGAGAGCGCCCGTATAGCATTTAGGAGACCTGCCGCGTCCCTCACACTCGACAAATGGTGGTGCACGTTTATAAATCCGAGCGATCCCAACCCTTTCAAGCACCAACATCGGTCGAGATAGAGGGGCACGGAGGGGGCTGCGTGAGACAACACAGTCCCCTATATAAGTTATTTGTCCGATTCTCACACATCCGAAGAATGGTCATCAAATCGGACAACAGCCCAAACTTCCGACTTCCGTCCCAGAAAGCCCAAGAGCTATCTAAAACGTTCATGGCCGGAACTCGATCGCGGCTATACCAGTCCGCCAAGCAACCCAAAAGCTAGACTGGAGCTCTAGTCGAATCACCTCTGTGGCCATTGCAAGGACGTGTTGGAGCGACTACCATTGCCGAACCATTCCGCAGGTCGAGTCCATACCAAGGCCGCATAGAGATTCACGATGAGCTCCTGCATAGCAATCAGGAGACTTGCCGTGTCCATCACAATCGATAAATCCTGGTGCAAGATTTTTGCATCCGAGCGCTCCAACCAGTCGAGCACCAGCATCAATCGACATAAACGGGCACGGGGGGAGGATGCTCGAGAACACTACCTCCCCTATATAAGTTATTTGTCCGATTCTCAAGCAGCCGAAGTCTGGTCATCGAATCGGGTCAAAGACCACAACTTCCGACTTTACCCACAATGCAAGTCATCGAATCGAACATCGGCCCCCGAGTCGGACTCCATGCGTATGTCAGGTCATCGGACCCAAATTCCGCCTTCCTGCGCATGGCGGGCCATCAATATCAACTCGGTCATCGGACCCAAACTCCGCCTTTCTGCGCATGGCACGCCTTCAAATCGGTCATCGGACCCAAATTCCGCCTTCCTGTGCATGGCGGGCCATCAACATCAACTCGGTCATCGGACCCAAATTCCGCCTTTCTGCGCATGGCACGCCATCAACTCGGTCATCGGACCCAAATTCCGCCTTCCTGCGCATGGCAGGTCATCGGACACAAATTCAGACCTCGCCAATATGCCTACGTATCGAATCGGTCATCGGACCCAACTTCCGACTTCATCCATACTGTAGGGTCTTTGAGGTTGGCGCGGTGCGCTCAACCCGGGGAGTCGACCCATCGAAGCATACACCTCCCCTATATAAGCTATTTGTCCGATTCCCACACCTGTGTAGTTTGCACCTCTGACCAGGACATCGACCCCAACTTCCGAACTCGACTGCAACGACGGCACCAGCGCCTTGGTGCGCACCTTGCGACGCACAGTCCCAACATTCGCCTTCCTGCACATGGCAGGTCATCGGACCCAAATTCCGACCTCGCGAGTATGCCTACATATCGAATCGGTCATCGGACACAACTTCCGACTTCATCCATACCGTAGGGTCTTTGAGGTTGGCGCGGTGCGCTCAACCCGGGGAGTCGACCCAACGAAGCATACACCTCCCCTATATAAGCTATTTGTCCGATTCCCACACCTGTGTAGTTTGCACCTCCGATCAGGACATCGACCCCAACTTCCGAACTCGCCTGCAACGACCGAACCAGCGCCTTGGTGCGCACCTTGCAACGCACAGTGCCAACATTCGCCTTCCTGCACATGGCAGGTCATCGGACCCAAATTCCGACCTCGCGAGTATGCCTACATATCGAATCGGTCATCGGACCCAACTTCCGACTTCATCCATACCGTAGGGTCTTTGAGGTTGGCGCGGTGCGCTCAACCCGGGGAGTCGACCCAACGAAGCATACACCTCCCCTATATAAGCTATTTGTCCGATTCCCACACCTGTGTAGCTTGCACCTCCGATCAGGACATCGACCCCAACTTCCGAACTCGACTAAAAAGACCGCACCAGCACCTTGGTGTGCACCTTGCAACGCACAGTGCCAACATTCGCCTTCCTGCACATGGCAGGTCATCGGACCCAAATTCCGACCTCATGAGCATACCTACTAATCGAATCGGTCATCGGACCCAACTTCCGACTTCATCCATACCGTAGGGTCTTTGAGGTTGGCGCGGTGCGCTCAACCTGGGGAGTCGACCCATCGAAGCATACACCTCCCCTATATAAGCTATTTGTCCGATTCCGACACCTGTGTAGTTTGCACCTCCGCTCAGGACATCGACCCCAACTTCCGAACTCGCCTGCAACGACCGAACCAGCGCCTTGGTGCGCACCAAAAGTGCGCACTTTTGGAGGGCACTTTTGTGCGCTCCAAAGGTGCGCACTTTTGGAGGGCACTTTTTGGAGGGCACTTTTGTGCGCTCCAAAGGTGCGCACTTTTGGAGGGCACTTTTTGGAGGGCACTTTTCTGCGCTCCAAAGGTGCGCACTTTTGGAGGGCACTTTTTGGAGGGCACTTTTCTGCGCTCCAAAGGTGCGCACTTTTGGAGGGCACTTTTTGGAGGGCACTTTTCTGCGCTCCAAAGGTGCGCACTTTTGGAGGGCACTTTTTGGAGGGCACTTTTCTGCGCTCCAAAGGTGCGCACTTTTGGAGGGCACTTTTGTGCACTCCAAAGGTGCACACTTTTGGAGGGCACTTTTTGGAGGGCACTTTTCTGCACTCCAAAGGTGCGCACTTTTGGAGGGCACTTTTTGGAGGGCACTTTTGTGCGCTCCAAAGGTGCGCACTTTTGGAGGGCACTTTTTGGAGGGCACTTTTGTGCGCTCCAAAGGTGCGCACTTTTGGAGGGCACTTTTGTGCACTCCAAAGGTGCGCACTTTTGGAGGGCACTTTTCCTGCGCTCCAAAGGTGCACACCTAGGTGAGCACCTTCGACCACACCTTGTAGCACACCAAACTCTGACTTTCGACTTCATCCGCAATGCAGGGTCTTTGAGGTTGGCGCAATGCGCACAACCAGGGGAGTCGACCCATCAAACCCAACACCTCCCCTATATAAGCTATTTGTCTGATTCTCATACATGCGTAGCCTGCAGGAGCAATTAGGACATCGACCCCAACTTTCGGCTTCTAAACGAAAACAAGGTCTTTGAGGTTGGTGTAATGCGAACAACTAGGGGAGTCAACCCATCAAACCCAACACCTCCCCTATATAAGCTATTTGTCTGATTCTCATACATGTGTAGTCTACAGGAGCAATTAGGACATCGACCCCAACTTTTGACTTCTTAACGAAAACAAGGTCTTTGAGGTTGACGTAATGCGCACAACCAGGGGAGTCGACCCATCAAACCCAACACCTCCCCTATATAAGCTATTTGTCCGATTCTCATACATGTGTAGCCTACAGGAGCCATTAGGACATTGACCCCAACTTTTGACTTCTTAACGAAAACAAGGTCTTTGAGGTTGGCGTAATGCGCACAACCAAGGGAGTTGACCCATCAAACCCAACACCTCCCCTATATAAGCTATTTGTCTGATTCTCATACATGTGTAGCCTGCAACAACGATTAGGACATCCACCCCAACTTCTGAATTCGTCTGCGTTGACCGCACCAAAGGTGCACGCCTTGGTGCTCACCAAAATCCGACTTCCGACTTCTTCTGCTATGCGGGGTCTTTGAGGTTGGCGCAGTGCGCACAACCAGGGGAGTCAACCCACCGAATGCAACACCTCCCCTATATAAGCTATTTGTCTGATTCTCATACATGCGTAGACTGCAGCAATGATTAGGACATCCACCCCAACTTTTGACTTCTTAAACAAGACAGGGTCTTTGAAGTTGGTGCAGTGCACACAACCAGGGGAGTCGACCCATCAAACGCAACACCTCCCCTATATAAAGCTATTTGTCCGATTCTCATACGTGTAGTCTGCAGCAGCGATTAGGACATCGACCCCAACTTCCGAATTCGTTTGCATTGACCGCACCAAAGGTGCACGCCTTGGTGTGCACCTTGGAGTGCACTTTGGTGCTCACCTCGGTGCACACTTTGGTGTGCACCTCGGTGTGCACCAAAGGTGCGCACCTTGGAGCGCACCAAAGGTGTACACTTTGGAGCGCACCACATAGGGTCTTTGAGAGGTTGGCGCAGTGCGCACACCAAGGTGGGTGTTGAGGTGCGTGCCGAGGTGGGTGGGTGCTAGGGTGCGCTCCATGGTGGGTGCCAGGGTGGGTGCGTGCTAGGGTGGATTCCAAAGAGGGTCATAGGGTGGGTGCCAAGGTGGGTTGGTGATATAGTGGGTTCAAAGGTGGGTACTAGGGTGGGTTCCAAGGTGGGTCACAAGTTGGGTGCCAGGATGCGTGGGTGTTAGGTTGGGTGCCAAGGTGGGCTCCTGCGTGGGTGGGTGCTAGGGTGGGTTTCAAGGTGGACGCGAGGGCGGGTGCCAAGGTGGGTAACAAGTTGGGTGTTAGGATGGGTGAGTGCTAGAGTGGGTGCCAAGGTGGGTGGGTGCTAAGGTGGATGCCAAGGTGGTTCACAGGGTGGGTGGGTTCTAGGGTGAGTTCCAAGGTGGGTCACAGGTTTAGTGCTAGGGTGCGTGTCAAGGCGGGTGTCGAGGTGCCTGGGTGCTAGGGTGTGGATGCCAATGTGGGTCATAGGGTGGGTACTAGGGTGGGCTGCAATGTGGGTGCCAAGGTGGGTAACATGCTCGGTTGGTTCTAAATTGGGTGTCAGGGTGGGTGTGCACCCACCTTGCCCGAGGTGGGTGCCAAGGTGCCAGTGTGGGTGGGTGCTAAGGTGGATGCCAAGGTGGGTGAGAAGGTGGGTGATAGGTTGAGTGGTAGGATGGGTGGGTGCCAAGATGGGTCACAGGGTGGGTGCAAGGGTGGGTAGGTGCTAGGGTTGGTGTCAGGGTGGGTGGGTGCTAGGTTGGGTTCCAAGGTGGGTGCGAGGGTGAGTGTCAAGGTGGGTCACAGGTTAGGTGCTAGGATGGGTGAGTGCTAGGGTGCAAAGGTGCCAGGGTGGGTGCTAGGATGGGTCGATGCTAGGGTGAGTGGCAAGGTGGGTCCACAAGTGTCAAGGTGGGTGCCGAGGTGGGTGCCAACTTGGGTTCCAAGGTGGGTGCCAAGTGGGCGACTGCTATGGTGGATGCCAAGGTGGGTCACGGGGTGGGTGCCAAGTTGCTAGGTTGTGTTCCAAGGTGGGTGCCAACGTGGCTGCTAGGGTGCGTGGGTTAAAGGGTGTGTCACAACGTGGGTGCCAGGATGGGTGCGCACCCACACTGGCCAAGACGGGTGCAAGGTTGGGTTCCAAGCCCGGTCACAGGCTGGGTGCTAGGATGGGTGGGTGCCAAGGTGGGCACCAGGGTGGGTGCACCCACCCTGGCCAAGGTGGGTCACGGGGTGGGTCCTAGGGTGGGTAACAGGGTGGGTACTAAGGTGCGTGCCAAGGTGGGTCATGGGGTGGGTGCCAAGGTGGGCACCAGGGTGGGTGTGCACCAACCCTAGCCAGGGTAGGTCACGGGGTGGTTGTCGGGGTGGGCGTCAAGGAGCCAAGGTGGGTGGCAAGTAGCCAAGTTGCGTGCCAAGGTGGGTGTCGGGGTGGGTGCCAAGGATCCAAGGTGGGTGCCAAGGAACCAAGGTGGGTGTCTGGGTGGGTGCCGAGGTGGGAGCCAGGGTGGGTCCCAAGGTGAGTGCAAAGGTGGGTGCCAGGGTCAAGGTGAGTGCCAATGTGGGTTCCAAGGTGCCAGGGTCAGGGTGAGTGCCAATGTGGGTTCAAAGGTGCTAAGTTGGGTGCGAGGTTGGGTGCGAGGGTGGGTGGGTGCCAAGGTGTGCTAGGTGGAAGCCCGGGTGGGTCGGCATCCCATGGGTGTCGAGTTGGGTGCCTGATGGGTGCTTCTTGTCAAGTTTTAGTCGTCGGGACTCATTTCGAGCCTTAGAGGTCGTTTCTTGTCCGGTTGCCCTGTCTTCGACCTGGGAACCCAATTTTGGTCCTCGGGTCCCATTTTTTTTTGTCTCGCATCCCACTTTTGGCCTGTGGCCTTTTCGGGGTCGATTCTCGTTTTGGGCATCAGAGCATGTTTCTTCTCCTAAAACCCAATATTTGTTTATTAAGTCTCGGAACACATTTTTGTTCTCGTGGACCCATCATGGGTCTTGGAACGCATTTGTGGTCCTTGGGTCCCATTTTGCATCCCGAAACTTGTGTTTTGGTGCTTGATCCCTATTTTGGGTGCCCACCTTGCACCAAGTGCGCACCCGGGGCAAACCGAGCGCCTTGGTGCACCGGGGCAAGATCGAGCGTGCACCCGAGGCGCCCCGAACATGCACCAAGGTGCACTCGGCCCACATGTGAGCGCAGGTCGTTGCGCCCGAGGTGGTGTGTGGGCACCGCGTTGCAGACGGGACACTGCACGCACACGACGCCCCGTCCAGGTGCACGCACGTAGGCCGGGCCGGGTGCACACCCGACGCCCTAGCAAGGTGCGCGCACCCGGGCAGGGCTCACACTTGGCGAACGGGGCGCACTTCGCGAGGGAGGGTGTGCACCTCGACGGGGGTGGGTGGCCGGGGTGGATTCGCACGTGGGTCGCGGTTTGCTAAGTACACACTGCGACAAGCTCATAACGGGTGCGATCATACCAGCGTTAGTGCACCGGATCCCATCAGAACTCCGCAGTTAAGCGCGCTTGGGCCGGAGTAGTACTAGGATGGGTGACCTCCCGGGAAGTCCCGGTGTTGCACCCTTTCTTAGTTTTTCGCCGGGCGTCGCAATGCTATTTGAATAAACCTTTTGCCCGTTTGCGTTCTCGTCGGGGCCGGGCCGGGCCGGGGTGCGCTGCCCGCACTACCGCGCGCGCGGGGGGCGACACCGAGCGCGCACCCGAGGCGCCCCGAGCACACAGGCCACGGTGCAACCCGGGCGTTGTGCGCGCACCCCGGTGCGCCCGAGGTGCTGCGCGCGCACCCAGGTGAAATCGGTGTGCACCTCGGCCAGTGCGCGCTCGGTCGAGTCGCGCACGTTGGCCAAGGTGCACGGTGATGTTTCTTACTCTAAGGTTCCGCACCAGACGCCCGGGACAGGTGAGCGAAGCTGGGCGGGGCCGGGTGCGCGGCCGGGGCAGGTGCACGCAGCTGGAGAGAGCTTTGGAGCACACCAGAGGTGCGCACCTTGGAGCACACTTCGGAGCGCACCAATGATGCGCTCCATTCAAAAGTTTCCTGAAAAGGCAAAAAAAGTTGAGATTATAGAATTTCCCACTTGAGAGATTGTAAAAAAAAAAAATTTAAAATGAAGGAAACGCGGGTGCCAAGGTGTGCGCGCCCGGGTGCGCAGCCCAGCCAAGGTGTGCGCACCAAGGCGCCCACCCTGGCGAAGGTGCACGCAAGGTGCGCACCCGAGGCAAACCGGACAATTAACCCAACTTTCGACTTCGCGCGCACCTGCGCACCTTGGAGCGCACTTCGGAGCGCTCCTTGTTGCGCACCAATCTTGGGCACCTCGGAGTGCACCATGGCGCCCACCAAGGTGCGCACCCGGGGCAAACCGAGCTCCGACTTCGTGCGCACCTTGGAGCGCACGAAAGGTGCGCACCATGGCGCCCACCAAGGTGCGCAGCCCAGCCAAGGCGTGCGCATCAAGGTGCGCACCCTGGCGAAGGTGCGCACCCGGGGCAAACCGAGCTCCGACTTCGTGCGCACCTTGGAGCGCACAAAGGGTGCGCAACCCAGCCAAGGTGTGCGCACCCCGGGCAAACCGAGCTCCGAATCGTGCGCACCTTGGAGCACACTTCGGAGCCCTCCTTGGTGCGCACCGATGTTGCGCACCTCGGAGCGCACCCGGGGAAAACAATGCAATTAACCCGACTTTCGACTTCGTGGGCACCTCGGAGCGCTCTCGGGTTCGCACCTCGGAGCACACCGAGGTGCGCACCTTTGATGCGCTGCCTTCACCAATTTCCAGAAAAGGCAAGAAAACATTGAGAAGGTGTGCGCACCGAGGTGCCCACCCTGGCGAAGGTGCACGCGAGGTGCGCACCCGGGGCAAACCGGGCTCCGACTTCGTGCACGCCATGCTGCGCACCTTGGAGGGCCATGGTGCGCACCTTGGAGCACACTTCGGAGCGCTCAATGGTGCCCAACCCAGCCAAGGTGCCCACCGCGGCGAAGGTGCACGCGAGGTGCGCACCCGGGGCAAACCGGGCTCCGACTTCGTGCACGCCGCACCTTGGAGCACACTTCGGAGCGCTCCTTGGTGCGCACCAGGGCGCGCAACCCAGCCGAGGTGCCCACCCCGGCGAAGGTGCACGCGGGGTGCGCACCCGAGGCAAACCGGGCTCCGACTTCGTGCACGCCATGGTGCCCACCGCGGCGAAGGTGCACGCGAGGTGCGCACCCGGGGCAAACCGGGCTCCGACTTCGTGCACGCCGCACCTTGGAGCACACTTCGGAGCGCTCCTTGGTGCGCACCAGGGCGCGCAACCCAGCCGAGGTGCCCACCCCGGCGAAGGTGCACGCGAGGTGCGCACCCGGGGCAAACCGGGCTCCGACTTCGTGCACGCCATGGTGCCCACCGCGGCGAAGGTGCACGCGAGGTGCGCACCCGGGGCAAACCGGGCTCCGACTTCGTGCACGCCGCACCTTGGAGCACACTTCGGAGCGCTCCTTGGTGCGCACCATGGTGCCCACCAGGGCGCGCAACCCCGCCGAAGGTGCACGCGAGGTGCGCACCCGGGGCAAACCGGGCTCCGACTTCGTGCACGCCGCACCTTGGAGCACACTTCGGAGCGCTCCTTGGTGCGCACCAGGGCGCGCAACCCCGCCGAAGGTGCACGCGAGGTGCGCACCCGGGGCAAACCGGGCTCCGACTTCGTGCACGCCATGGTGCGCACCAGGGTGCCCACCGCGGCGAAGGTGCGCACCCGGGGCAAACCGGGCTCCGACTTCGTGCACGCCGCACCTTGGAGCACACTTCGGAGCGCTCCTTGGTGCGCACCAGGGCGCGCAACCCAGCCGAGGTGCCCACCCCGGCGAAGGTGCACGCGAGGTGCGCACCCGGGGCAAACCGGGCTCCGACTTCGTGCACGCCATGGTGCCCACCGCGGCGAAGGTGCGCACCCGGGGCAAACCGGGCTAGGACTTCGTGCACGCCGCACCTTGGAGCACACTTCGGAGCGCTCCTTGGTGCGCACCATGGTGCCCACCAGGCCGCGCAACCCAGCCAAGGTGTGCGCACCAAGGTGCACGCGAGGTGCGCACCCGGGGCAAACCGGGGTCCGGCTTCGTGCACGCCGCACCTTGGAGCACACATCGGGGCGCTCCCGGGTTCGCACCGGCGTTGCGCACCGTGGTGGGCACCTCGGAGCGCACCGTGGTGGGCACCTCGGAGCACACCAAGGTGGGCAGCGAGGTGCGCACCTTTGATGCGATGCCTTCACTAATTTCCATAAAAGGCAAAAGAAAACGAGATTTTAAAATTTCCGTTTTGAAAGATAGTGAGAAAAAGGGAATGCTGGTGCCATCTTGAGCCCGCCCTGGTGCGCAGCCCAGCCAAGGTGTGCGCACCAAGGTGCCCACCCTGGCGAAGGTGCGCGCCCGGGCAATTAACCCAACTTCCAACTTCGCGCGCGCCAGGGTGGGAGCGCACCCAACAACCGGGCCTGGGAAGAGCCAATGCGAGAAACCCCACCAAACGCTCTGACAAAAAAAGAGGGGGCGCTCCAGTAACCCCGCTTCGGAGCGCACCCTGGGCAAACCCAGCCAGGGTGCCCACCCCGGCCAAGGTGCAGGCGAGGTGCGCACCCGGGGCAAACCGGGCTCCGACAACGTGCACGCCGCACCTTGGAGCACACTTCGTAGCGCTCCCGGGTGCGCACCTCAGAGCACACCAAGGTGGGCAGCGAGGTGCGCACCTTTGATGCGCTGCCTTCACTAATTTCCAGAAAAGGCAAAAAAAAGAGGAGATTTTAAAATTTCCGTTCTGAAAGATAGTGAAAAAAACGGAACGCGGGTGCCATCTTGAGCCCGCCCTGGTGCACAGCCCAGGTAAGGTGCCCACCCTAGCAAAGGTGCGCACCCGGGCAATTAACCCTACTTCCGACTTCGTGCGCGCCAGGGTGGCAACCGGGCCTGGGAAGAGCCAATGCGAGAAACCCCACCAAACGCTCCGACAAAAAAAGAGGCGGCGCTCCAATAACCCCGCTTCGGAGCGCAGCCGGGGCAAACCCAGCCAAGGTGCCCACCCCGACGAAGGTGCACGCGAGGTGCGCACCCGGGGCAAACCGGGCTCCGACAACGTGCACGCAGCACCTTGGAGCACACTTCGAAGCACTCCCGGGTGCCCACCGGCGTTGCGCACCGTGGTGGGCAGCGAGGTGCGCACCTTTGATGCGCTGCCTTCACTAATTTCCAGAAAAGGCAAAAAAAAATGAGATTTTAAAATTTCCGTTTTGAAAGATAGTGAAAAAAACGGAACGCGGGTGCCATCTTGAGCCCGCCCTGGTGCGCAGCCCAGGCAAGGCATGCGCACCAAGGTGCCCACCCGCGGTGCACGCCCGGGGCAAACCGGGCTCCGACTTCGTGCAGGCCGCACCTTGGAGCACACTTCGGAGCGCTCCTTGGTGCGCACCATGGTGCCCACCAGGGCGCACCCGGGGCAAACCGGGCTCCGACTTCGTGCACGCCGCACCTTGGAGCACACATCGGAGCGCTCCCAGGTTCGCACCAGCGTTGCGCACCTTTGATGCGCTGCCTTCACTAATTTCCAGAAAAGGCAAAAAAAAACGATATTTTAAAATTTCCGTTCTGAAAGATAGTGAAAAAAACGGAACGCGGGTGCCATCTTGAGCCCTTCCTGGTGCGCAGCCCAGGCAAGTTGTGCGCACCAAGGTGCCCACCCTGGCGGAGGTGCGCGCCCGGGGCAAACCGGGCTCCGACTTCGTGCACTGCATGGTGCCCACCAAGGCGCGCAACCCAGCCAAGGTGCCCACCGCAGCGAAGGTGCACGCGAGGTGCGCACCCGAGGTGCACACCCGGGGCAAACCGAGCTCCGACTTCGTGCACGCCGCACCTTGGAGCACACTTCAGAGCGCTCCTTGGTGCGCACCAGGGCGCGCAACCCAGCCAAGGTGCTCACCCCGGCGAAGGTGCACGCGAGGTGCGCACCCGGGGCAAGCCGGGCTCGGACTTCGTGCACGCCGCACCTTGGAGCACACATCGGAGCGCTCCCGGGTTCGCACCAGCATTGCGCACCTTTGATGCGCTGCCTTCACTAATTTCCAGAAAAGGCAAAAAAAAAAAAAATACGAGATTTTAAAATTTCCGTTTTGAAAGATAGTGAAAAAAACGGAACGCGGGTGCCATCTTGAGCCCGCCCTGGTGTGCAGCCCAGGCAAGTTGTGCGCACCAAGGCACCCACCCTGGCCAAGGTGGGTCACGGGGTGGGTCCTAGGGTGGGTAACGGGGTGGGTACTAAGGTGCGTGCCAAGGTGGGTCATGGGGTGGGTGCCAAGGTGGGCACCAGGGTGGGTGTGCACCAACCCTAGCCAGGGTAGGTCACGGGGTGGTTGTCGGGGTGGGCGTCAAGGAGCCAAGGTGGGTGGCAAGTAGCCAAGTTGCGTGCCAAGGTGGGTGTCGGGGTGGGTGCCAAGGATCCAAGGTGGGTGCCAAGGAACCAAGGTGGGTGTCTGGGTGGGTGCCGAGGTGGGAGCCAGGGTGGGTCCCAAGGTGAGTGCAAAGGTGGGTGCCAGGGTCAAGGTGAGTGCCAATGTGGGTTCCAAGGTGCCAGGGTCAGGGTGAGTGCCAATGTGGGTTCAAAGGTGCTAAGTTGGGTGCGAGGTTGGGTGCGAGGGTGGGTGGGTGCCAAGGTGTGCTAGGTGGAAGCCCGGGTGGGTCGGCATCCCATGGGTGTCGAGTTGGGTGCCTGATGGGTGCTTCTTGTCAAGTTTTAGTCGTCGGGACTCATTTCGAGCCTTAGAGGTCGTTTCTTGTCCGGTTGCCCTGTCTTCGACCTGGGAACCCAATTTTGGTCCTCGGGTCCCATTTTTTTTTGTCTCGCATCCCACTTTTGGCCTGTGGCCTTTTCGGGGTCGATTCTCGTTTTGGGCATCAGAGCATGTTTCTTCTCCTAAAACCCAATATTTGTTTATTAAGTCTCGGAACACATTTTTGTTCTCGTGGACCCATCATGGGTCTTGGAACGCATTTGTGGTCCTTGGGTCCCATTTTGCATCCCGAAACTTGTGTTTTGGTGCTTGATCCCTATTTTGGGTGCCCACCTTGCACCAAGTGCGCACCCGGGGCAAACCGAGCGCCTTGGTGCACCGGGGCAAGATCGAGCGTGCACCCGAGGCGCCCCGAACATGCACCAAGGTGCACTCGGCCCACATGTGAGCGCAGGTCGTTGCGCCCGAGGTGGTGTGTGGGCACCGCGTTGCAGACGGGACACTGCACGCACACGACGCCCCGTCCAGGTGCACGCACGTAGGCCGGGCCGGGTGCACACCCGACGCCCTAGCAAGGTGCGCGCACCCGGGCAGGGCTCACACTTGGCGAACGGGGCGCACTTCGCGAGGGAGGGTGTGCACCTCGACGGGGGTGGGTGGCTGGGGTGGATTCGCACGTGGGTCGCGGTTTGCTAAGTACACACTGCGACAAGCTCATAACGGGTGCGATCATACCAGCGTTAGTGCACCGGATCCCATCAGAACTCCGCAGTTAAGCGCGCTTGGGCCGGAGTAGTACTGGGATGGGTGACCTCCCGGGAAGTCCCGGTGTTGCACCCTTTTTTAGTTTTTCGCCGGGCGTCGCAATGCTATTTGAATAAACCTTTTGCCCGTTTGCGTTCTCGTCGGGGCCGGGCCGGGCCGGGGTGCGCTGCCCGCACTACCGCGCGCGCGGGGGCGACACCGAGCGCGCACCCGAGGCGCCCCGAGCACACAGGCCACGGTGCAACCCGGGCGTTGTGCGCGCACCCCGGTGCGCCCGAGGTGCTGCGCGCGCACCCAGGTGAAATCGGTGTGCACCTCGGCCAGTGCGCGCTCGGTCGAGTCGCGCACGTTGGCCAAGGTGCACGGTGATGTTTCTTACTCTAAGGTTCCGCACCAGACGCCCGGGACAGGTGAGCGAAGCTGGGCGGGGCCGGGTGCGCGGCCGGGGCAGGTGCACGCAGCTAGAGAGAGCTTTGGAGCACACCAGAGGTGCGCACCTTGGAGCACACTTCGGAGCGCACCAATGATGCGCTCCATTCAAAAGTTTCCTGAAAAGGCAAAAAAAGTTGAGATTATAGAATTTCCCACTTGAGAGATTGTAAAAAAAAAAAATTTAAAATGAAGGAAACGCGGGTGCCAAGGTGTGCGCGCCCGGGTGCGCAGCCCAGCCAAGGTGTGCGCACCAAGGCGCCCACCCTGGCGAAGGTGCACGCAAGGTGCGCACCCGAGGCAAACCGGACAATTAACCCAACTTTCGACTTCGCGCGCACCTGCGCACCTTGGAGCGCACTTCGGAGCGCTCCTTGGTGCGCACCAATCTTGGGCACCTCGGAGTGCACCATGGCGCCCACCAAGGTGCGCACCCGGGGCAAACCGAGCTCCGACTTCGTGCGCACCTTGGAGCGCACGAAAGGTGCGCACCATGGCGCCCACCAAGGTGCGC
>NW_026728988.1:195000-232500 GCF_030272615.1 Cryptomeria japonica | reverse complement strand
GAGATATATATCCAATTGCAACGAAGGAACGTGCCAAAGATCGAGAACAATGGCAGAAATGCTAGTAACGTGCACTTCGGGACCAACGCATCACCGGAAGACAACCGCCAAACATCGAAAGAGTCGCGATGCTCCGCAACCTACGTGCAAAGCGGTCGCACACCGGGTAAGGGAGTGAGAGCCCCAAACATAGCTGGGCGAGGCGCTCACTCCGCTCTTTAATATCTCGTTAATACCGCCAAGGAAATGGCACAAGCACACACACACAAGCATCCTCGGAAGAGGACAGTTCGAGTGACAGGTCAAATCCAAGAGTTCCGAAGACTACCTCCAGGAACAATCGGGAACAAGACCGATTACAAGTCGTCGAGTCTGTTACTGGGCGAACACGAGATGCGCACAGGAAATCGATCAGCCCTCACAATGGCCCAAGGCCAGAGATCGGACTGCTACGATTTACCCCAACAATCATCGTGCCACTCTTCGCAGAGAGGTGATAGACGCCAACGAGCCCGCGCATAGCAATCGAGGTGTAAAAAGGGCGTTGAAGGCAGGAAGCCTGGACGAAAGAGGCTACGAGGTCACCTCGAAGCGGTCTAAGAATCGGGCGCACTTGGGGCGACTACCAGTGCCAACCCCTTATCCCGCGGTGCGTCCGACACACAGAAATTTCCAAGGCGGCCAAGGAGCCTCCCCGCATAGCAATCGGGGTGTGAGGTTACGGATGCAGCATTGATAGCAATCGAGGTGGGAGGCGAAGGATGCAGAAGTGAGAGCCGAGGGATGTAGCAGAGATAGCAATCGGGGTGTGTGATGCAGAAGAGATAGCAATCGAGGTGTGCGGTGGGAAGGGCCCAGCAGCCAGAATGCATGAAGCGACGGATGAAGCAGTGATGACAACCGGGCTGTGAGGAGAGGAGGGATGCAGCCAAGAAAGCAATCAGGGCTCGAGGCAAGGGATGCATCAAGGATAGCAATCATGTTGTGAGGCGAGATTCCAAAGGCTAAACGTGAGAGGCTGCAGGGTCGACTCAGAGAGGTCTATGCATGTGAGAGGCTGAAAGCAAGGTCAACTCGGAGCGGTCTATGCATCGGGCGCGCTTGGGGCGACTACCAGTGCCAACCCCTTATCCCGCGACGCGTCCGACAAAGAGAACGTTCCAAGGCGGCAGAGGAGGTTACCAGCCGAAGGATGCAGTAGCAATAACAGGTATAGTTCCGCGGCGGCCGAGAAGACTCACCGCATAGGAATCGGGATGCGAGGCGAGGGATGCGGCGGGAAGGCCCCGACGGCTAAACGGAAGAGGCTGCAGGGCCGCCTCGGAATGGTCCAAGCATCGGACGCGATTGGGACGACTACCAGTGCCAACCCCTTATCCCGCGATGCGTCCGATACACAGATAGTTCCAAGGCGGCCGAGGAGCCTCACCGCATATCAATCGGGGTGCGAGGCGAGGGATGGGGCGGGAAGGCCCCAACGGCTAGACGGAAGAGGCTTCAGGGCCACCTCGGAATGCTCCAAGCATCGGACGCGCTTGGGGCGACTACCAGTGCCAACCCCTTATCCCGCGATGCGTCCGATACACAGATGGTTCCAAGGCGGCCGAGGAGCCTCACCGCATAGCAATCGGGGGTGCGAGGCGAGGGATGGGGCGGGAAGGCCCCAACGGCTAGACGGAAGAGGCTTCAGGGCCGCCTCGGAATGGTCCAAGCATCGGACGCGCTTGGGGCGACTACCAGTGACAACCCCTCATCCCGCGATGCGTCCGATACGAAGATGGTTCCAAGGCGGCCGAGGAGCCTCACCGCATAGCAATCGGGGTGCGAGGTGGGGGATGCGGCGAGATGGCCCCAACGGCTAGACGGAAGAGGCCACAGGGCCGCGTCGGAATAGTCCAAGCATCGGACGCGCTTGGGGCGACTACCAGTGACAACCCCTTATCCCGCGATGCGTCCGATACGAAGATAGTTCCAAGGCGGCCGAGGAGCCTCACCGCATAGCAATCCGGGTGCGAGGTGGGGGATGCGGCGAGATGGCCCCAACGGCTAGACGGAAGAGGCTGCAGGGCCGCCTCGGAATAGTCCAAGCATCGGACGCGCTTGGGGCGACTACCAGTGACAACCCCTTATCCCGCGATGCTTCCGATACGAAGACAGTTCCAAGGCGGCCGAGGAGCCTCACCGCATAGCAATGGGGGTGCGAGGTGAGGGATGCGGCGAGATGGCCCCAACGGCTAGACGGAAGAGGCCACAGGGCCGCCTCGGAATAGTCCAAGCATCGGACGCGCTTGGGGCGACTACCAGTGACAACCCCTTATCCCGCGATGCATCCGATACGAAGATAGTTCCCAGGCGGCCGAGGAGCCTCACCGCATAGCAATCGGGGTGCGAGGCGAGGGATGCGGCGAGATGGCCCCAAAGGGTAGACGGAAGAGGCTGCGGGGCCGCCTCGGAATAGTCCAAGCATCGAACGCGCTTGGGGCGACTACCACTGCCAACCCCTTATCCCGCGATGCGTCCGATACACAGATAGTTCCGAGGCGGCCGAGGAGCTGGGGGATGCGGCGAGATGGCCCCAACGGCTAGACGGAAGAGGCTGCAGGGCCGCCTCGGAATAGTCCAAGCATCGGACGCGCTTGGGGCGACTACCAGTGACAACCCCTTATCCCGCGATGCGTCCGATACACAGATAGTTCCGAGGCGGCCAAGGAGCCTCACCGCATAGCAATCGTGGTGCGAGGTGGGGGATGCAGCGAGATGGCCCCAACGGCTAGACGGAAGAGGCTGCAGGGCCGCCTCGGAATGGTCCAAGCATCGGACGCGCTTGGGGCGACTACCACTGCCAACCCCTTATCCCGCGATGCGTCCGATACACAGATAGTTCCAAGGCGGCCGAGGAGCCTCACCGAATAGCAATCGGGGTGCGAGGCGAGGGATGCGGCGAGAAAGCCCCAACGGCTAGAGGGAAGAGGCTTCAGGTCCGCCTCGGAATGGTCCAAGCATCGGACGCGCTTGGGGCGACTACCAGTGACAACCCCTTATCCCGCGACGCGTCCGATACACAGATAGTTCCAAGGCGGCCGAGGAGCCTCACCGCATAGCAATCGGGGTGCGAGGCGAGGGATGCGGCGAGAAGGACCCAACGGCTAGACGGAAGAGGCTTCAGGGCCGCCTCGGAATGGTCCAAGCATCGGACGCGCTTGGGGCGACTACCAGTGACAACCCCTTATCCCGCGACGCGTCCGATACACAGATAGTTCCAAGGCGGCCGAGGAGCCTCACCGCATAGCAATCGGGGTGCGAGGCGAGGGATGCGGCGAGAAGGACCCAACGGCTAGACGGAAGAGGCTTCAGGTCCGCCTCGGAATGGTCCAAGCATCGGACGCGCTTGGGGCGACTACCAGTGACAACCCCTTATCCCGCGACGCGTCCGATACACAGATAGTTCCAAGGCGGCCGAGGAGCCTCACCGCATAGCAATCGGGGTGCGAGGCGAGGGATGCGGCGAGAAGGACCCAACGGCTAGACGGAAGAGGCTTCAGGGCCGCCTCGGAATGGTCCAAGCATCGGACGCGCTTGGGGCGACTACCAGTGACAACCCCTTATCCCGCGAGGCGTCCGATACACAGATAGTTCCAAGGCGGCCGAGGAGCCTCACCGCATAGCAATCGGGGTGCGAGGCGAGGGATGCGGCGAGAAGGACCCAACGGCTAGACGGAAGAGGCTTCAGGGCCGCCTCGGAATGGTCCAAGCATCGGACGCGCTTGGGGCGACTACCAGTGACAACCCCTTATCCCGCGACGCGTCCGATACACAGATAGTTCCAAGGCGGCCGAGGAGCCTCACCGCATAGCAATCGGGGTGCGAGGCGAGGGATGCGGCAAGAAGGACCCAACGGCTAGACGGAAGAGGCTTCAGGGCCGCCTCGGAATGGTCCAAGCATCGGACGCGCTTGGGGCGACTACCAGTGACAACCCCTTATCCCGCGACGCGTCCGATACACAGATAGTTCCAAGGCGGCCGAGGAGCCTCACCGCATAGCAATCGGGGTGCGAGGCGAGGGATGCGGCGAGAAGGACCCAACGGCTAGACGGAAGAGGCTTCAGGTCCGCCTCAGAATGGTCCAAGCATCGGACGCGCTTGGGGCGACTACCAGTGACAACCCCTTATCCCGCGACGCGTCCGATACACAGATAGTTCCAAGGCGGCCGAGGAGCCTCACCGCATAGCAATCGGGGTGCGAGGCGAGGGATGCGGCGAGAAGGACCCAACGGCTAGACGGAAGAGGCTTCAGGGCCGCCTCGGAATGGTCCAAGCATCGGACGCGCTTGGGGCGACTACCAGTGACAACCCCTTATCCCGCGACGCGTCCGATACACAGATAGTTCCAAGGCGGCCGAGGAGCCTCACCGCATAGCAATCGGGGTGCGAGGCGAGGGATGCGGCGAGAAGGACCCAACGGCTAGACGGAAGAGGCTTCAGGGCCGCCTCGGAATGGTCCAAGCATCGGACGCGCTTGGGGCGACTACCAGTGACAACCCCTTATCCCGCGATGCGTCCGATACACAGATAGTTCCAAGGCGGCCGAGGAGCCTCACCGCATAGCAATCGGGGTGCGAGGCGAGGGATGCGGCGAGAAGGACCCAACGGCTAGACGGAAGAGGCTTCAGGGCCGCCTCGGAATGGTCCAAGCATCGGACGCGCTTGGGGCGACTACCAGTGACAACCCCTTATCCCGCGACGCGTCCGATACACAGATAGTTCCAAGGCGGCCGAGGAGCCTCACCGCATAGCAATCGGGGTGCGAGGCGAGGGATGCGGCGAGAAGGACCCAACGGCTAGACGGAAGAGGCTTCAGGGCCGCCTCGGAATGGTCCAAGCATCGGACGCGCTTGGGGCGACTACCAGTGACAACCCCTTATCCCGCGACGCGTCCGATACACAGATAGTTCCAAGGCGGCCGAGGAGCCTCACCGCATAGCAATCGGGGTGCGAGGCGAGGGATGCGGCGAGAAGGACCCAACGGCTAGACGGAAGAGGCTTCAG
The DNA here is from genome assembly GCF_030272615.1 of Cryptomeria japonica. Taxonomy (NCBI): domain Eukaryota; kingdom Viridiplantae; phylum Streptophyta; class Pinopsida; order Cupressales; family Cupressaceae; genus Cryptomeria; species Cryptomeria japonica. Next base: position 227,454 of record NW_026728988.1, on the reverse strand, counting down.
GGCCGCCTCGGAATGGTCCAAGCATCGGACGCGCTTGGGGCGACTACCAGTGACAACCCCTTATCCCGCGACGCGTCCGATACACAGATAGTTCCAAGGCGGCCGAGGAGCCTCACCGCATAGCAATCGGGGTGCGAGGCGAGGGATGCGGCGAGAAGGACCCAACGGCTAGACGGAAGAGGCTTCAGGGCCGCCTGGGAATGGTCCATGCATCGCACGCGCTTGGGGCGACTACCAGTGACAACCCCTTATCCCGCGACGCGTCCGATACACAGATAGTTCCAAGGCGGCCGAGGAGCCTCACCGCATAGCAATCGGGGTGCGAGGCGAGGGATGCGGCGAGAAGGACCCAACGGCTAGACGGAAGAGGCTTCAGGGCCGCCTCGGAATGGTCCAAGCATCGGACGCGCTTGGGGCGACTACCAGTGACAACCCCTTATCCCGCGACGCGTCCGATACACAGATAGTTCCAAGGCGGCCGAGGAGCCTCACCGCATAGCAATCGGGGTGCGAGTCGAGGGATGCGGCGAGAAGGACCCAACGGCTAGACGGAAGAGGCTTCAGGGCCGCCTCGGAATGGTCCAAGCATCGGACGCGCTTGGGGCGACTACCAGTGACAACCCCTTATCCCGCGATGCGTCTGATACACAGATAGTTCCAAGGCGGCCGAGGAGCCTCACCGCATAGCAATCGGGGTGCGAGGCAAGGGATGCGGCGAGAAGGACCCAACGGCTAGACGGAAGAGGCTTCAGGGCCGCCTCGGAATGGTCCAAGCATCGGACGCGCTTGGGGCGACTACCGTTGCCAACCCCTTATCCCGCGATGCGTCTGATACACAGATAGTTCCGAGGCGGCCGAGGAGCCTCACCGCATAGCAATCGGGTTGCGAGGCAGATTATTGGGAAGGGAACCCCCTGGGATGCGGCTCAAGCAGTGCCCAAAGGGACTGGAATGCGGAATCACATCGAGAGACCCAAATGCTATACGAGGGCTCAAATCGAATTATCGATTTGGCCACGACATGGACGCATCGGAACGACTACCTTTGCCGAACCACTCGCAATTGCATCCATACCGAAACCAATAGACATTTCCGTTAGAGCCCTCGCATAGCATTCGGGAATCTCGCATGCCCCTCTAAATCGACCAATGCTGGCGCTCAACGAAAATCCGAGCGCTACCACCGTTCGAGCGCCAGCATTGGTCGAGTTAGAGGGGCACGGGGGAGAATGCTCCAGTCAACACCTCCCCTATATAAGTTATTTGTCCGATTCTCGCACAACCGTAGTCTGCCTCGTCGAATCAAACAACGGTCCCAGATTCCGACTTCCGTTCCGTAGAGACCCAAAAGCTAGATGGAGGCTCGCAAGAAAGAGAGTCGGCGCATAGCAATCGGGTTTCTCGAACGTTTAGGGACCGAGCTCACTTGCGGATAGGGCAAAATCCGCCAAGCAACCCAAAAGCTAGACGGGGGCTCGAATCGAATCGCCTAGGCGGCCACAACAACGACGTGTTGGATCGACTACCAGTGCCAAACCATTCAGCAAGACTAGTCTGTGTCGAGGCCGGATAGAGATTCTCAGAGAGCGCCCGTATAGCATTTAGGAGACCTGCCGCGTCCCTCACACTCGACAAATGGTGGTGCACGTTTATAAATCCGAGCGATCCCAACCCTTTCAAGCACCAACATCGGTCGAGATAGAGGGGCACGGAGGGGGCTGCGTGAGACAACACAGTCCCCTATATAAGTTATTTGTCCGATTCTCACACATCCGAAGAATGGTCATCAAATCGGACAACAGCCCAAACTTCCGACTTCCGTCCCAGAAAGCCCAAGAGCTATCTAAAACGTTCATGGCCGGAACTCGATCGCGGCTATACCAGTCCGCCAAGCAACCCAAAAGCTAGACTGGAGCTCTAGTCGAATCACCTCTGTGGCCATTGCAAGGACGTGTTGGAGCGACTACCATTGCCGAACCATTCCGCAGGTCGAGTCCATACCAAGGCCGCATAGAGATTCACGATGAGCTCCTGCATAGCAATCAGGAGACTTGCCGTGTCCATCACAATCGATAAATCCTGGTGCAAGATTTTTGCATCCGAGCGCTCCAACCAGTCGAGCACCAGCATCAATCGACATAAACGGGCACGGGGGGAGGATGCTCGAGAACACTACCTCCCCTATATAAGTTATTTGTCCGATTCTCAAGCAGCCGAAGTCTGGTCATCGAATCGGGTCAAAGACCACAACTTCCGACTTTACCCACAATGCAAGTCATCGAATCGAACATCGGCCCCCGAGTCGGACTCCATGCGTATGTCAGGTCATCGGACCCAAATTCCGCCTTCCTGCGCATGGCGGGCCATCAATATCAACTCGGTCATCGGACCCAAACTCCGCCTTTCTGCGCATGGCACGCCTTCAAATCGGTCATCGGACCCAAATTCCGCCTTCCTGTGCATGGCGGGCCATCAACATCAACTCGGTCATCGGACCCAAATTCCGCCTTTCTGCGCATGGCACGCCATCAACTCGGTCATCGGACCCAAATTCCGCCTTCCTGCGCATGGCAGGTCATCGGACACAAATTCAGACCTCGCCAATATGCCTACGTATCGAATCGGTCATCGGACCCAACTTCCGACTTCATCCATACTGTAGGGTCTTTGAGGTTGGCGCGGTGCGCTCAACCCGGGGAGTCGACCCATCGAAGCATACACCTCCCCTATATAAGCTATTTGTCCGATTCCCACACCTGTGTAGTTTGCACCTCTGACCAGGACATCGACCCCAACTTCCGAACTCGCCTGCAACGACCGAACCAGCGCCTTGGTGCGCACCAAAAGTGCGCACTTTTGGAGGGCACTTTTGTGCGCTCCAAAGGTGCGCACTTTTGGAGGGCACTTTTGTGCGCTCCAAAGGTGCGCACTTTTGGAGGGCACTTTTTGGAGGGCACTTTTGTGCGCTCCAAAGGTGCGCACTTTTGGAGGGCACTTTTTGGAGGGCACTTTTCTGCGCTCCAAAGGTGCGCACTTTTGGAGGGCACTTTTTGGAGGGCACTTTTCTGCGCTCCAAAGGTGCGCACTTTTGGAGGGCACTTTTTGGAGGGCACTTTTCTGCGCTCCAAAGGTGCGCACTTTTGGAGGGCACTTTTTGGAGGGCACTTTTCTGCGCTCCAAAGGTGCGCACTTTTGGAGGGCACTTTTGTGCACTCCAAAGGTGCACACTTTTGGAGGGCACTTTTTGGAGGGCACTTTTCTGCACTCCAAAGGTGCGCACTTTTGGAGGGCACTTTTTGGAGGGCACTTTTGTGCGCTCCAAAGGTGCGCACTTTTGGAGGGCACTTTTTGGAGGGCACTTTTGTGCGCTCCAAAGGTGCGCACTTTTGGAGGGCACTTTTGTGCACTCCAAAGGTGCGCACTTTTGGAGGGCACTTTTCCTGCGCTCCAAAGGTGCACACCTAGGTGAGCACCTTCGACCACACCTTGTAGCACACCAAACTCTGACTTTCGACTTCATCCGCAATGCAGGGTCTTTGAGGTTGGCGCAATGCGCACAACCAGGGGAGTCGACCCATCAAACCCAACACCTCCCCTATATAAGCTATTTGTCTGATTCTCATACATGCGTAGCCTGCAGGAGCAATTAGGACATCGACCCCAACTTTCGGCTTCTAAACGAAAACAAGGTCTTTGAGGTTGGTGTAATGCGAACAACTAGGGGAGTCAACCCATCAAACCCAACACCTCCCCTATATAAGCTATTTGTCTGATTCTCATACATGTGTAGTCTACAGGAGCAATTAGGACATCGACCCCAACTTTTGACTTCTTAACGAAAACAAGGTCTTTGAGGTTGACGTAATGCGCACAACCAGGGGAGTCGACCCATCAAACCCAACACCTCCCCTATATAAGCTATTTGTCCGATTCTCATACATGTGTAGCCTACAGGAGCCATTAGGACATTGACCCCAACTTTTGACTTCTTAACGAAAACAAGGTCTTTGAGGTTGGCGTAATGCGCACAACCAAGGGAGTTGACCCATCAAACCCAACACCTCCCCTATATAAGCTATTTGTCTGATTCTCATACATGTGTAGCCTGCAACAACGATTAGGACATCCACCCCAACTTCTGAATTCGTCTGCGTTGACCGCACCAAAGGTGCACGCCTTGGTGCTCACCAAAATCCGACTTCCGACTTCTTCTGCTATGCGGGGTCTTTGAGGTTGGCGCAGTGCGCACAACCAGGGGAGTCAACCCACCGAATGCAACACCTCCCCTATATAAGCTATTTGTCTGATTCTCATACATGCGTAGACTGCAGCAATGATTAGGACATCCACCCCAACTTTTGACTTCTTAAACAAGACAGGGTCTTTGAAGTTGGTGCAGTGCACACAACCAGGGGAGTCGACCCATCAAACGCAACACCTCCCCTATATAAAGCTATTTGTCCGATTCTCATACGTGTAGTCTGCAGCAGCGATTAGGACATCGACCCCAACTTCCGAATTCGTTTGCATTGACCGCACCAAAGGTGCACGCCTTGGTGTGCACCTTGGAGTGCACTTTGGTGCTCACCTCGGTGCACACTTTGGTGTGCACCTCGGTGTGCACCAAAGGTGCGCACCTTGGAGCGCACCAAAGGTGTACACTTTGGAGCGCACCACATAGGGTCTTTGAGAGGTTGGCGCAGTGCGCACACCAAGGTGGGTGTTGAGGTGCGTGCCGAGGTGGGTGGGTGCTAGGGTGCGCTCCATGGTGGGTGCCAGGGTGGGTGCGTGCTAGGGTGGATTCCAAAGAGGGTCATAGGGTGGGTGCCAAGGTGGGTTGGTGATATAGTGGGTTCAAAGGTGGGTACTAGGGTGGGTTCCAAGGTGGGTCACAAGTTGGGTGCCAGGATGCGTGGGTGTTAGGTTGGGTGCCAAGGTGGGCTCCTGCGTGGGTGGGTGCTAGGGTGGGTTTCAAGGTGGACGCGAGGGCGGGTGCCAAGGTGGGTAACAAGTTGGGTGTTAGGATGGGTGAGTGCTAGAGTGGGTGCCAAGGTGGGTGGGTGCTAAGGTGGATGCCAAGGTGGTTCACAGGGTGGGTGGGTTCTAGGGTGAGTTCCAAGGTGGGTCACAGGTTTAGTGCTAGGGTGCGTGTCAAGGCGGGTGTCGAGGTGCCTGGGTGCTAGGGTGTGGATGCCAATGTGGGTCATAGGGTGGGTACTAGGGTGGGCTGCAATGTGGGTGCCAAGGTGGGTAACATGCTCGGTTGGTTCTAAATTGGGTGTCAGGGTGGGTGTGCACCCACCTTGCCCGAGGTGGGTGCCAAGGTGCCAGTGTGGGTGGGTGCTAAGGTGGATGCCAAGGTGGGTGAGAAGGTGGGTGATAGGTTGAGTGGTAGGATGGGTGGGTGCCAAGATGGGTCACAGGGTGGGTGCAAGGGTGGGTAGGTGCTAGGGTTGGTGTCAGGGTGGGTGGGTGCTAGGTTGGGTTCCAAGGTGGGTGCGAGGGTGAGTGTCAAGGTGGGTCACAGGTTAGGTGCTAGGATGGGTGAGTGCTAGGGTGCAAAGGTGCCAGGGTGGGTGCTAGGATGGGTCGATGCTAGGGTGAGTGGCAAGGTGGGTCCACAAGTGTCAAGGTGGGTGCCGAGGTGGGTGCCAACTTGGGTTCCAAGGTGGGTGCCAAGTGGGCGACTGCTATGGTGGATGCCAAGGTGGGTCACGGGGTGGGTGCCAAGTTGCTAGGTTGTGTTCCAAGGTGGGTGCCAACGTGGCTGCTAGGGTGCGTGGGTTAAAGGGTGTGTCACAACGTGGGTGCCAGGATGGGTGCGCACCCACACTGGCCAAGACGGGTGCAAGGTTGGGTTCCAAGCCCGGTCACAGGCTGGGTGCTAGGATGGGTGGGTGCCAAGGTGGGCACCAGGGTGGGTGCACCCACCCTGGCCAAGGTGGGTCACGGGGTGGGTCCTAGGGTGGGTAACAGGGTGGGTACTAAGGTGCGTGCCAAGGTGGGTCATGGGGTGGGTGCCAAGGTGGGCACCAGGGTGGGTGTGCACCAACCCTAGCCAGGGTAGGTCACGGGGTGGTTGTCGGGGTGGGCGTCAAGGAGCCAAGGTGGGTGGCAAGTAGCCAAGTTGCGTGCCAAGGTGGGTGTCGGGGTGGGTGCCAAGGATCCAAGGTGGGTGCCAAGGAACCAAGGTGGGTGTCTGGGTGGGTGCCGAGGTGGGAGCCAGGGTGGGTCCCAAGGTGAGTGCAAAGGTGGGTGCCAGGGTCAAGGTGAGTGCCAATGTGGGTTCCAAGGTGCCAGGGTCAGGGTGAGTGCCAATGTGGGTTCAAAGGTGCTAAGTTGGGTGCGAGGTTGGGTGCGAGGGTGGGTGGGTGCCAAGGTGTGCTAGGTGGAAGCCCGGGTGGGTCGGCATCCCATGGGTGTCGAGTTGGGTGCCTGATGGGTGCTTCTTGTCAAGTTTTAGTCGTCGGGACTCATTTCGAGCCTTAGAGGTCGTTTCTTGTCCGGTTGCCCTGTCTTCGACCTGGGAACCCAATTTTGGTCCTCGGGTCCCATTTTTTTTTGTCTCGCATCCCACTTTTGGCCTGTGGCCTTTTCGGGGTCGATTCTCGTTTTGGGCATCAGAGCATGTTTCTTCTCCTAAAACCCAATATTTGTTTATTAAGTCTCGGAACACATTTTTGTTCTCGTGGACCCATCATGGGTCTTGGAACGCATTTGTGGTCCTTGGGTCCCATTTTGCATCCCGAAACTTGTGTTTTGGTGCTTGATCCCTATTTTGGGTGCCCACCTTGCACCAAGTGCGCACCCGGGGCAAACCGAGCGCCTTGGTGCACCGGGGCAAGATCGAGCGTGCACCCGAGGCGCCCCGAACATGCACCAAGGTGCACTCGGCCCACATGTGAGCGCAGGTCGTTGCGCCCGAGGTGGTGTGTGGGCACCGCGTTGCAGACGGGACACTGCACGCACACGACGCCCCGTCCAGGTGCACGCACGTAGGCCGGGCCGGGTGCACACCCGACGCCCTAGCAAGGTGCGCGCACCCGGGCAGGGCTCACACTTGGCGAACGGGGCGCACTTCGCGAGGGAGGGTGTGCACCTCGACGGGGGTGGGTGGCCGGGGTGGATTCGCACGTGGGTCGCGGTTTGCTAAGTACACACTGCGACAAGCTCATAACGGGTGCGATCATACCAGCGTTAGTGCACCGGATCCCATCAGAACTCCGCAGTTAAGCGCGCTTGGGCCGGAGTAGTACTGGGATGGGTGACCTCCCGGGAAGTCCCGGTGTTGCACCCTTTCTTAGTTTTTCGCCGGGCGTCGCAATGCTATTTGAATAAACCTTTTGCCCGTTTGCGTTCTCGTCGGGGCCGGGCCGGGCCGGGGTGCGCTGCCCGCACTACCGCGCGCGCGGGGGCGACACCGAGCGCGCACCCGAGGCGCCCCGAGCACACAGGCCACGGTGCAACCCGGGCGTTGTGCGCGCACCCCGGTGCGCCCGAGGTGCTGCGCGCGCACCCAGGTGAAATCGGTGTGCACCTCGGCCAGTGCGCGCTCGGTCGAGTCGCGCACGTTGGCCAAGGTGCACGGTGATGTTTCTTACTCTAAGGTTCCGCACCAGACGCCCGGGACAGGTGAGCGAAGCTGGGCGGGGCCGGGTGCGCGGCCGGGGCAGGTGCACGCAGCTGGAGAGAGCTTTGGAGCACACCAGAGGTGCGCACCTTGGAGCACACTTCGGAGCGCACCAATGATGCGCTCCATTCAAAAGTTTCCTGAAAAGGCAAAAAAAGTTGAGATTATAGAATTTCCCACTTGAGAGATTGTAAAAAAAAAAAATTTAAAATGAAGGAAACGCGGGTGCCAAGGTGTGCGCGCCCGGGTGCGCAGCCCAGCCAAGGTGTGCGCACCAAGGCGCCCACCCTGGCGAAGGTGCACGCAAGGTGCGCACCCGAGGCAAACCGGACAATTAACCCAACTTTCGACTTCGCGCGCACCTGCGCACCTTGGAGCGCACTTCGGAGCGCTCCTTGGTGCGCACCAATCTTGGGCACCTCGGAGTGCACCATGGCGCCCACCAAGGTGCGCACCCGGGGCAAACCGAGCTCCGACTTCGTGCGCACCTTGGAGCGCACGAAAGGTGCGCACCATGGCGCCCACCAAGGTGCGCAGCCCAGCCAAGGCGTGCGCATCAAGGTGCGCACCCTGGCGAAGGTGCGCACCCGGGGCAAACCGAGCTCCGACTTCGTGCGCACCTTGGAGCGCACAAAGGGTGCGCAACCCAGCCAAGGTGTGCGCACCCCGGGCAAACCGAGCTCCGAATCGTGCGCACCTTGGAGCACACTTCGGAGCCCTCCTTGGTGCGCACCGATGTTGCGCACCTCGGAGCGCACCCGGGGAAAACAATGCAATTAACCCGACTTTCGACTTCGTGGGCACCTCGGAGCGCTCTCGGGTTCGCACCTCGGAGCACACCGAGGTGCGCACCTTTGATGCGCTGCCTTCACCAATTTCCAGAAAAGGCAAGAAAACATTGAGAAGGTGTGCGCACCGAGGTGCCCACCCTGGCGAAGGTGCACGCGAGGTGCGCACCCGGGGCAAACCGGGCTCCGACTTCGTGCACGCCATGCTGCGCACCTTGGAGGGCCATGGTGCGCACCTTGGAGCACACTTCGGAGCGCTCAATGGTGCCCAACCCAGCCAAGGTGCCCACCGCGGCGAAGGTGCACGCGAGGTGCGCACCCGGGGCAAACCGGGCTCCGACTTCGTGCACGCCGCACCTTGGAGCACACTTCGGAGCGCTCCTTGGTGCGCACCAGGGCGCGCAACCCAGCCGAGGTGCCCACCCCGGCGAAGGTGCACGCGGGGTGCGCACCCGGGGCAAACCGGGCTCCGACTTCGTGCACGCCATGGTGCCCACCGCGGCGAAGGTGCACGCGAGGTGCGCACCCGGGGCAAACCGGGCTCCGACTTCGTGCACGCCGCACCTTGGAGCACACTTCGGAGCGCTCCTTGGTGCGCACCAGGGCGCGCAACCCAGCCGAGGTGCCCACCCCGGCGAAGGTGCACGCGAGGTGCGCACCCGGGGCAAACCGGGCTCCGACTTCGTGCACGCCATGGTGCCCACCGCGGCGAAGGTGCACGCGAGGTGCGCACCCGGGGCAAACCGGGCTCCGACTTCGTGCACGCCGCACCTTGGAGCACACTTCGGAGCGCTCCTTGGTGCGCACCATGGTGCCCACCAGGGCGCGCAACCCCGCCGAAGGTGCACGCGAGGTGCGCACCCGGGGCAAACCGGGCTCCGACTTCGTGCACGCCGCACCTTGGAGCACACTTCGGAGCGCTCCTTGGTGCGCACCAGGGCGCGCAACCCCGCCGAAGGTGCACGCGAGGTGCGCACCCGGGGCAAACCGGGCTCCGACTTCGTGCACGCCATGGTGCGCACCAGGGTGCCCACCGCGGCGAAGGTGCGCACCCGGGGCAAACCGGGCTCCGACTTCGTGCACGCCGCACCTTGGAGCACACTTCGGAGCGCTCCTTGGTGCGCACCAGGGCGCGCAACCCAGCCGAGGTGCCCACCCCGGCGAAGGTGCACGCGAGGTGCGCACCCGGGGCAAACCGGGCTCCGACTTCGTGCACGCCATGGTGCCCACCGCGGCGAAGGTGCGCACCCGGGGCAAACCGGGCTAGGACTTCGTCCACGCCGCACCTTGGAGCACACTTCGGAGCGCTCCTTGGTGCGCACCATGGTGCCCACCAGGCCGCGCAACCCAGCCAAGGTGTGCGCACCAAGGTGCACGCGAGGTGCGCACCCGGGGCAAACCGGGGTCCGGCTTCGTGCACGCCGCACCTTGGAGCACACATCGGGGCGCTCCCGGGTTCGCACCGGCGTTGCGCACCGTGGTGGGCACCTCGGAGCAGACCGTGGTGGGCACCTCGGAGCACACCAAGGTGGGCAGCGAGGTGCGCACCTTTGATGCGATGCCTTCACTAATTTCCATAAAAGGCAAAAGAAAACGAGATTTTAAAATTTCCGTTTTGAAAGATAGTGAGAAAAAGGGAATGCTGGTGCCATCTTGAGCCCGCCCTGGTGCGCAGCCCAGCCAAGGTGTGCGCACCAAGGTGCCCACCCTGGCGAAGGTGCGCGCCCGGGCAATTAACCCAACTTCCAACTTCGCGCGCGCCAGGGTGGGAGCGCACCCAACAACCGGGCCTGGGAAGAGCCAATGCGAGAAACCCCACCAAACGCTCTGACAAAAAAAGAGGGGGCGCTCCAGTAACCCCGCTTCGGAGCGCACCCTGGGCAAACCCAGCGAGGGTGCCCACCCCGGCCAAGGTGCAGGCGAGGTGCGCACCCGGGGCAAACCGGGCTCCGACAACGTGCACGCCGCACCTTGGAGCACACTTCGTAGCGCTCCCGGGTGCGCACCTCAGAGCACACCAAGGTGGGCAGCGAGGTGCGCACCTTTGATGCGCTGCCTTCACTAATTTCCAGAAAAGGCAAAAAAAAGAGGAGATTTTAAAATTTCCGTTTTGAAAGATAGTGAAAAAAACGGAACGCGGGTGCCATCTTGAGCCCGCCCGGGTGCACAGCCCAGGTAAGGTGCCCACCCTGGCAAAGGTGCGCACCCGGGCAATTAACCCTACTTCCGACTTCGTGCGCGCCAGGGTGGCAACCGGGCCTGGGAAGAGCCAATGCGAGAAACCCCACCAAACGCTCCGACAAAAAAAGAGGCGGCGCTCCAATAACCCCGCTTCGGAGCGCAGCCGGGGCAAACCCAGCCAAGGTGCCCACCCCGACGAAGGTGCACGCGAGGTGCGCACCCGGGGCAAACCGGGCTCCGACAACGTGCACGCAGCACCTTGGAGCACACTTCGAAGCACTCCCGGGTGCCCACCGGCGTTGCGCACCGTGGTGGGCAGCGAGGTGCGCACCTTTGATGCGCTGCCTTCACTAATTTCCAGAAAAGGCAAAAAAAAATGAGATTTTAAAATTTCCGTTTTGAAAGATAGTGAAAAAAACGGAACGCGGGTGCCATCTTGAGCCCGCCCTGGTGCGCAGCCCAGGCAAGGCATGCGCACCAAGGTGCCCACCCGCGGTGCACGCCCGGGGCAAACCGGGCTCCGACTTCGTGCAGGCCGCACCTTGGAGCACACTTCGGAGCGCTCCTTGGTGCGCACCATGGTGCCCACCAGGGCGCACCCGGGGCAAACCGGGCTCCGACTTCGTGCACGCCGCACCTTGGAGCACACATCGGAGCGCTCCCAGGTTCGCACCAGCGTTGCGCACCTTTGATGCGCTGCCTTCACTAATTTCCAGAAAAGGCAAAAAAAAACGATATTTTAAAATTTCCGTTCTGAAAGATAGTGAAAAAAACGGAACGCGGGTGCCATCTTGAGCCCTTCCTGGTGCGCAGCCCAGGCAAGTTGTGCGCACCAAGGTGCCCACCCTGGCGGAGGTGCGCGCCCGGGGCAAACCGGGCTCCGACTTCGTGCACTGCATGGTGCCCACCAAGGCGCGCAACCCAGCCAAGGTGCCCACCGCAGCGAAGGTGCACGCGAGGTGCGCACCCGAGGTGCACACCCGGGGCAAACCGAGCTCCGACTTCGTGCACGCCGCACCTTGGAGCACACTTCAGAGCGCTCCTTGGTGCGCACCAGGGCGCGCAACCCAGCCAAGGTGCTCACCCCGGCGAAGGTGCACGCGAGGTGCGCACCCGGGGCAAGCCGGGCTCGGACTTCGTGCACGCCGCACCTTGGAGCACACATCGGAGCGCTCCCGGGTTCGCACCAGCATTGCGCACCTTTGATGCGCTGCCTTCACTAATTTCCAGAAAAGGCAAAAAAAAAAAAAAAACGAGATTTTAAAATTTCCGTTTTGAAAGATAGTGAAAAAAACGGAACGCGGGTGCCATCTTGAGCCCGCCCTGGTGTGCAGCCCAGGCAAGTTGTGCGCACCAAGGCACCCACCCTGGCCAAGGTGGGTCACGGGGTGGGTCCTAGGGTGGGTAACGGGGTGGGTACTAAGGTGCGTGCCAAGGTGGGTCATGGGGTGGGTGCCAAGGTGGGCACCAGGGTGGGTGTGCACCAACCCTAGCCAGGGTAGGTCACGGGGTGGTTGTCGGGGTGGGCGTCAAGGAGCCAAGGTGGGTGGCAAGTAGCCAAGTTGCGTGCCAAGGTGGGTGTCGGGGTGGGTGCCAAGGATCCAAGGTGGGTGCCAAGGAACCAAGGTGGGTGTCTGGGTGGGTGCCGAGGTGGGAGCCAGGGTGGGTCCCAAGGTGAGTGCAAAGGTGGGTGCCAGGGTCAAGGTGAGTGCCAATGTGGGTTCCAAGGTGCCAGGGTCAGGGTGAGTGCCAATGTGGGTTCAAAGGTGCTAAGTTGGGTGCGAGGTTGGGTGCGAGGGTGGGTGGGTGCCAAGGTGTGCTAGGTGGAAGCCCGGGTGGGTCGGCATCCCATGGGTGTCGAGTTGGGTGCCTGATGGGTGCTTCTTGTCAAGTTTTAGTCGTCGGGACTCATTTCGAGCCTTAGAGGTCGTTTCTTGTCCGGTTGCCCTGTCTTCGACCTGGGAACCCAATTTTGGTCCTCGGGTCCCATTTTTTTTTGTCTCGCATCCCACTTTTGGCCTGTGGCCTTTTCGGGGTCGATTCTCGTTTTGGGCATCAGAGCATGTTTCTTCTCCTAAAACCCAATATTTGTTTATTAAGTCTCGGAACACATTTTTGTTCTCGTGGACCCATCATGGGTCTTGGAACGCATTTGTGGTCCTTGGGTCCCATTTTGCATCCCGAAACTTGTGTTTTGGTGCTTGATCCCTATTTTGGGTGCCCACCTTGCACCAAGTGCGCACCCGGGGCAAACCGAGCGCCTTGGTGCACCGGGGCAAGATCGAGCGTGCACCCGAGGCGCCCCGAACATGCACCAAGGTGCACTCGGCCCACATGTGAGCGCAGGTCGTTGCGCCCGAGGTGGTGTGTGGGCACCGCGTTGCAGACGGGACACTGCACGCACACGACGCCCCGTCCAGGTGCACGCACGTAGGCCGGGCCGGGTGCACACCCGACGCCCTAGCAAGGTGCGCGCACCCGGGCAGGGCTCACACTTGGCGAACGGGGCGCACTTCGCGAGGGAGGGTGTGCACCTCGACGGGGGTGGGTGGCCGGGGTGGATTCGCACGTGGGTCGCGGTTTGCTAAGTACACACTGCGACAAGCTCATAACGGGTGCGATCATACCAGCGTTAGTGCACCGGATCCCATCAGAACTCCGCAGTTAAGCGCGCTTGGGCCGGAGTAGTACTGGGATGGGTGACCTCCCGGGAAGTCCCGGTGTTGCACCCTTTCTTAGTTTTTCGCCGGGCGTCGCAATGCTATTTGAATAAACCTTTTGCCCGTTTGCGTTCTCGTCGGGGCCGGGCCGGGCCGGGGTGCGCTGCCCGCACTACCGCGCGCGCGGGGGCGACACCGAGCGCGCACCCGAGGCGCCCCGAGCACACAGGCCACGGTGCAACCCGGGCGTTGTGCGCGCACCCCGGTGCGCCCGAGGTGCTGCGCGCGCACCCAGGTGAAATCGGTGTGCACCTCGGCCAGTGCGCGCTCGGTCGAGTCGCGCACGTTGGCCAAGGTGCACGGTGATGTTTCTTACTCTAAGGTTCCGCACCAGACGCCCGGGACAGGTGAGCGAAGCTGGGCGGGGCCGGGTGCGCGGCCGGGGCAGGTGCACGCAGCTGGAGAGAGCTTTGGAGCACACCAGAGGTGCGCACCTTGGAGCACACTTCGGAGCGCACCAATGATGCGCTCCATTCAAAAGTTTCCTGAAAAGGCAAAAAAAGTTGAGATTATAGAATTTCCCACTTGAGAGATTGTAAAAAAAAAAAATTTAAAATGAAGGAAACGCGGGTGCCAAGGTGTGCGCGCCCGGGTGCGCAGCCCAGCCAAGGTGTGCGCACCAAGGCGCCCACCCTGGCGAAGGTGCACGCAAGGTGCGCACCCGAGGCAAACCGGACAATTAACCCAACTTTCGACTTCGCGCGCACCTGCGCACCTTGGAGCGCACTTCGGAGCGCTCCTTGGTGCGCACCAATCTTGGGCACCTCGGAGTGCACCATGGCGCCCACCAAGGTGCGCACCCGGGGCAAACCGAGCTCCGACTTCGTGCGCACCTTGGAGCGCACGAAAGGTGCGCACCATGGCGCCCACCAAGGTGCGCAGCCCAGCCAAGGCGTGCGCATCAAGGTGCGCACCCTGGCGAAGGTGCGCACCCGGGGCAAACCGAGCTCCGACTTCGTGCGCACCTTGGAGCGCACAAAGGGTGCGCAACCCAGCCAAGGTGTGCGCACCCCGGGCAAACCGAGCTCCGAATCGTGCGCACCTTGGAGCACACTTCGGAGCCCTCCTTGGTGCGCACCGATGTTGCGCACCTCGGAGCGCACCCGGGGAAAACAATGCAATTAACCCGACTTTCGACTTCGTGGGCACCTCGGAGCGCTCTCGGGTTCGCACCTCGGAGCACACCGAGGTGCGCACCTTTGATGCGCTGCCTTCACCAATTTCCAGAAAAGGCAAGAAAACATTGAGAAGGTGTGCGCACCGAGGTGCCCACCCTGGCGAAGGTGCACGCGAGGTGCGCACCCGGGGCAAACCGGGCTCCGACTTCGTGCACGCCATGCTGCGCACCTTGGAGGGCCATGGTGCGCACCTTGGAGCACACTTCGGAGCGCTCAATGGTGCCCAACCCAGCCAAGGTGCCCACCGCGGCGAAGGTGCACGCGAGGTGCGCACCCGGGGCAAACCGGGCTCCGACTTCGTGCACGCCGCACCTTGGAGCACACTTCGGAGCGCTCCTTGGTGCGCACCAGGGCGCGCAACCCAGCCGAGGTGCCCACCCCGGCGAAGGTGCACGCGGGGTGCGCACCCGGGGCAAACCGGGCTCCGACTTCGTGCACGCCATGGTGCCCACCGCGGCGAAGGTGCACGCGAGGTGCGCACCCGGGGCAAACCGGGCTCCGACTTCGTGCACGCCGCACCTTGGAGCACACTTCGGAGCGCTCCTTGGTGCGCACCAGGGCGCGCAACCCAGCCGAGGTGCCCACCCCGGCGAAGGTGCACGCGAGGTGCGCACCCGGGGCAAACCGGGCTCCGACTTCGTGCACGCCATGGTGCCCACCGCGGCGAAGGTGCACGCGAGGTGCGCACCCGGGGCAAACCGGGCTCCGACTTCGTGCACGCCGCACCTTGGAGCACACTTCGGAGCGCTCCTTGGTGCGCACCATGGTGCCCACCAGGGCGCGCAACCCCGCCGAAGGTGCACGCGAGGTGCGCACCCGGGGCAAACCGGGCTCCGACTTCGTGCACGCCGCACCTTGGAGCACACTTCGGAGCGCTCCTTGGTGCGCACCAGGGCGCGCAACCCCGCCGAAGGTGCACGCGAGGTGCGCACCCGGGGCAAACCGGGCTCCGACTTCGTGCACGCCATGGTGCGCACCAGGGTGCCCACCGCGGCGAAGGTGCGCACCCGGGGCAAACCGGGCTCCGACTTCGTGCACGCCGCACCTTGGAGCACACTTCGGAGCGCTCCTTGGTGCGCACCAGGGCGCGCAACCCAGCCGAGGTGCCCACCCCGGCGAAGGTGCACGCGAGGTGCGCACCCGGGGCAAACCGGGCTCCGACTTCGTGCACGCCATGGTGCCCACCGCGGCGAAGGTGCGCACCCGGGGCAAACCGGGCTAGGACTTCGTGCACGCCGCACCTTGGAGCACACTTCGGAGCGCTCCTTGGTGCGCACCATGGTGCCCACCAGGCCGCGCAACCCAGCCAAGGTGTGCGCACCAAGGTGCACGCGAGGTGCGCACCCGGGGCAAACCGGGGTCCGGCTTCGTGCACGCCGCACCTTGGAGCACACATCGGGGCGCTCCCGGGTTCGCACCGGCGTTGCGCACCGTGGTGGGCACCTCGGAGCGCACCGTGGTGGGCACCTCGGAGCACACCAAGGTGGGCAGCGAGGTGCGCACCTTTGATGCGATGCCTTCACTAATTTCCATAAAAGGCAAAAAAAAACGAGATTTTAAAATTTCCGTTTTGAAAGATAGTGAGAAAAAGGGAATGCTGGTGCCATCTTGAGCCCGCCCTGGTGCGCAGCCCAGCCAAGGTGTGCGCACCAAGGTGCCCACCCTGGCGAAGGTGCGCGCCCGGGCAATTAACCCAACTTCCAACTTCGCGCGCGCCAGGGTGGGAGCGCACCCAACAACCGGGCCTGGGAAGAG
This sequence comes from Cryptomeria japonica, assembly GCF_030272615.1. Taxonomy (NCBI): domain Eukaryota; kingdom Viridiplantae; phylum Streptophyta; class Pinopsida; order Cupressales; family Cupressaceae; genus Cryptomeria; species Cryptomeria japonica. The sequence goes on along the minus strand of NW_026728988.1, from coordinate 211,202 downwards.
CCAATGCGAGAAACCCCACCAAACGCTCTGACAAAAAAAGAGGGGGCGCTCCAGTAACCCCGCTTCGGAGCGCACCCTGGGCAAACCCAGCCAGGGTGCCCACCCCGGCCAAGGTGCAGGCGAGGTGCGCACCCGGGGCAAACCGGGCTCCGACAACGTGCACGCCGCACCTTGGAGCACACTTCGTAGCGCTCCCGGGTGCGCACCTCAGAGCACACCAAGGTGGGCAGCGAGGTGCGCACCTTTGATGCGCTGCCTTCACTAATTTCCAGAAAAGGCAAAAAAAAGAGGAGATTTTAAAATTTCCGTTTTGAAAGATAGTGAAAAAAACGGAACGCGGGTGCCATCTTGAGCCCGCCCTGGTGCACAGCCCAGGTAAGGTGCCCACCCTGGCAAAGGTGCGCACCCGGGCAATTAACCCTACTTCCGACTTCGTGCGCGCCAGGGTGGCAACCGGGCCTGGGAAGAGCCAATGCGAGAAACCCCACCAAACGCTCCGACAAAAAAAGAGGCGGCGCTCCAATAACCCCGCTTCGGAGCGCAGCCGGGGCAAACCCAGCCAAGGTGCCCACCCCGACGAAGGTGCACGCGAGGTGCGCACCCGGGGCAAACCGGGCTCCGACAACGTGCACGCAGCACCTTGGAGCACACTTCGAAGCACTCCCGGGTGCCCACCGGCGTTGCGCACCGTGGTGGGCAGCGAGGTGCGCACCTTTGATGCGCTGCCTTCACTAATTTCCAGAAAAGGCAAAAAAAAATGAGATTTTAAAATTTCCGTTTTGAAAGATAGTGAAAAAAACGGAACGCGGGTGCCATCTTGAGCCCGCCCTGGTGCGCAGCCCAGGCAAGGCATGCGCACCAAGGTGCCCACCCGCGGTGCACACCCGGGGCAAACCGGGCTCCGACTTCGTGCAGGCCGCACCTTGGAGCACACTTCGGAGCGCTCCTTGGTGCGCACCATGGTGCCCACCAGGGCGCACCCGGGGCAAACCGGGCTCCGACTTCGTGCACGCCGCACCTTGGAGCACACATCGGAGCGCTCCCAGGTTCGCACCAGCGTTGCGCACCTTTGATGCGCTGCCTTCACTAATTTCCAGAAAAGGCAAAAAAAAACGATATTTTAAAATTTCCGTTCTGAAAGATAGTGAAAAAAACGGAACGCGGGTGCCATCTTGAGCCCTTCCTGGTGCGCAGCCCAGGCAAGTTGTGCGCACCAAGGTGCCCACCCTGGCGGAGGTGCGCGCCCGGGGCAAACCGGGCTCCGACTTCGTGCACTGCATGGTGCCCACCAAGGCGCGCAACCCAGCCAAGGTGCCCACCGCAGCGAAGGTGCACGCGAGGTGCGCACCCGAGGTGCACACCCGGGGCAAACCGAGCTCCGACTTCGTGCACGCCGCACCTTGGAGCACACTTCAGAGCGCTCCTTGGTGCGCACCAGGGCGCGCAACCCAGCCAAGGTGCTCACCCCGGCGAAGGTGCACGCGAGGTGCGCACCCGGGGCAAGCCGGGCTCGGACTTCGTGCACGCCGCACCTTGGAGCACACATCGGAGCGCTCCCGGGTTCGCACCAGCATTGCGCACCTTTGATGCGCTGCCTTCACTAATTTCCAGAAAAGGCAAAAAAAAAAAAAAAACGAGATTTTAAAATTTCCGTTTTGAAAGATAGTGAAAAAAACGGAACGCGGGTGCCATCTTGAGCCCGCCCTGGTGTGCAGCCCAGGCAAGTTGTGCGCACCAAGGCACCCACCCTGGCCAAGGTGGGTCACGGGGTGGGTCCTAGGGTGGGTAACGGGGTGGGTACTAAGGTGCGTGCCAAGGTGGGTCATGGGGTGGGTGCCAAGGTGGGCACCAGGGTGGGTGTGCACCAACCCTAGCCAGGGTAGGTCACGGGGTGGTTGTCGGGGTGGGCGTCAAGGAGCCAAGGTGGGTGGCAAGTAGCCAAGTTGCGTGCCAAGGTGGGTGTCGGGGTGGGTGCCAAGGATCCAAGGTGGGTGCCAAGGAACCAAGGTGGGTGTCTGGGTGGGTGCCGAGGTGGGAGCCAGGGTGGGTCCCAAGGTGAGTGCAAAGGTGGGTGCCAGGGTCAAGGTGAGTGCCAATGTGGGTTCCAAGGTGCCAGGGTCAGGGTGAGTGCCAATGTGGGTTCAAAGGTGCTAAGTTGGGTGCGAGGTTGGGTGCGAGGGTGGGTGGGTGCCAAGGTGTGCTAGGTGGAAGCCCGGGTGGGTCGGCATCCCATGGGTGTCGAGTTGGGTGCCTGATGGGTGCTTCTTGTCAAGTTTTAGTCGTCGGGACTCATTTCGAGCCTTAGAGGTCGTTTCTTGTCCGGTTGCCCTGTCTTCGACCTGGGAACCCAATTTTGGTCCTCGGGTCCCATTTTTTTTTGTCTCGCATCCCACTTTTGGCCTGTGGCCTTTTCGGGGTCGATTCTCGTTTTGGGCATCAGAGCATGTTTCTTCTCCTAAAACCCAATATTTGTTTATTAAGTCTCGGAACACATTTTTGTTCTCGTGGACCCATCATGGGTCTTGGAACGCATTTGTGGTCCTTGGGTCCCATTTTGCATCCCGAAACTTGTGTTTTGGTGCTTGATCCCTATTTTGGGTGCCCACCTTGCACCAAGTGCGCACCCGGGGCAAACCGAGCGCCTTGGTGCACCGGGGCAAGATCGAGCGTGCACCCGAGGTGCCCCGAACATGCACCAAGGTGCACTCGGCCCACATGTGAGCGCAGGTCGTTGCGCCCGAGGTGGTGTGTGGGCACCGCGTTGCAGACGGGACACTGCACGCACACGACGCCCCGTCCAGGTGCACGCACGTAGGCCGGGCCGGGTGCACACCCGACGCCCTAGCAAGGTGCGCGCACCCGGGCAGGGCTCACACTTGGCGAACGGGGCGCACTTCGCGAGGGAGGGTGTGCACCTCGACGGGGGTGGGTGGCCGGGGTGGATTCGCACGTGGGTCGCGGTTTGCTAAGTACACACTGCGACAAGCTCATAACGGGTGCGATCATACCAGCGTTAGTGCACCGGATCCCATCAGAACTCCGCAGTTAAGCGCGCTTGGGCCGGAGTAGTACTGGGATGGGTGACCTCCCGGGAAGTCCCGGTGTTGCACCCTTTTTTAGTTTTTCGCCGGGCGTCGCAATGCTATTTGAATAAACCTTTTGCCCGTTTGCGTTCTCGTCGGGGCCGGGCCGGGCCGGGGTGCGCTGCCCGCACTACCGCGCGCGCGGGGGGCGACACCGAGCGCGCACCCGAGGCGCCCCGAGCACACAGGCCACGGTGCAACCCGGGCGTTGTGCGCGCACCCCGGTGCGCCCGAGGTGCTGCGCGCGCACCCAGGTGAAATCGGTGTGCACCTCGGCCAGTGCGCGCTCGGTCGAGTCGCGCACGTTGGCCAAGGTGCACGGTGATGTTTCTTACTCTAAGGTTCCGCACCAGACGCCCGGGACAGGTGAGCGAAGCTGGGCGGGGCCGGGTGCGCGGCCGGGGCAGGTGCACGCAGCTGGAGAGAGCTTTGGAGCACACCAGAGGTGCGCACCTTGGAGCACACTTCGGAGCGCACCAATGATGCGCTCCATTCAAAAGTTTCCTGAAAAGGCAAAAAAAGTTGAGATTATAGAATTTCCCACTTGAGAGATTGTAAAAAAAAAAAATTTAAAATGAAGGAAACGCGGGTGCCAAGGTGTGCGCGCCCGGGTGCGCAGCCCAGCCAAGGTGTGCGCACCAAGGCGCCCACCCTGGCGAAGGTGCACGCAAGGTGCGCACCCGAGGCAAACCGGACAATTAACCCAACTTTCGACTTCGCGCGCACCTGCGCACCTTGGAGCGCACTTCGGAGCGCTCCTTGGTGCGCACCAATCTTGGGCACCTCGGAGTGCACCATGGCGCCCACCAAGGTGCGCACCCGGGGCAAACCGAGCTCCGACTTCGTGCGCACCTTGGAGCGCACGAAAGGTGCGCACCATGGCGCCCACCAAGGTGCGCAGCCCAGCCAAGGCGTGCGCATCAAGGTGCGCACCCTGGCGAAGGTGCGCACCCGGGGCAAACCGAGCTCCGACTTCGTGCGCACCTTGGAGCGCACAAAGGGTGCGCAACCCAGCCAAGGTGTGCGCACCCCGGGCAAACCGAGCTCCGAATCGTGCGCACCTTGGAGCACACTTCGGAGCCCTCCTTGGTGCGCACCGATGTTGCGCACCTCGGAGCGCACCCGGGGAAAACAATGCAATTAACCCGACTTTCGACTTCGTGGGCACCTCGGAGCGCTCTCGGGTTCGCACCTCGGAGCACACCGAGGTGCGCACCTTTGATGCGCTGCCTTCACCAATTTCCAGAAAAGGCAAGAAAACATTGAGAAGGTGTGCGCACCGAGGTGCCCACCCTGGCGAAGGTGCACGCGAGGTGCGCACCCGGGGCAAACCGGGCTCCGACTTCGTGCACGCCATGCTGCGCACCTTGGAGGGCCATGGTGCGCACCTTGGAGCACACTTCGGAGCGCTCAATGGTGCCCAACCCAGCCAAGGTGCCCACCGCGGCGAAGGTGCACGCGAGGTGCGCACCCGGGGCAAACCGGGCTCCGACTTCGTGCACGCCGCACCTTGGAGCACACTTCGGAGCGCTCCTTGGTGCGCACCAGGGCGCGCAACCCAGCCGAGGTGCCCACCCCGGCGAAGGTGCACGCGGGGTGCGCACCCGGGGCAAACCGGGCTCCGACTTCGTGCACGCCATGGTGCCCACCGCGGCGAAGGTGCACGCGAGGTGCGCACCCGGGGCAAACCGGGCTCCGACTTCGTGCACGCCGCACCTTGGAGCACACTTCGGAGCGCTCCTTGGTGCGCACCAGGGCGCGCAACCCAGCCGAGGTGCCCACCCCGGCGAAGGTGCACGCGAGGTGCGCACCCGGGGCAAACCGGGCTCCGACTTCGTGCACGCCATGGTGCCCACCGCGGCGAAGGTGCACGCGAGGTGCGCACCCGGGGCAAACCGGGCTCCGACTTCGTGCACGCCGCACCTTGGAGCACACTTCGGAGCGCTCCTTGGTGCGCACCATGGTGCCCACCAGGGCGCGCAACCCCGCCGAAGGTGCACGCGAGGTGCGCACCCGGGGCAAACCGGGCTCCGACTTCGTGCACGCCGCACCTTGGAGCACACTTCGGAGCGCTCCTTGGTGCGCACCAGGGCGCGCAACCCCGCCGAAGGTGCACGCGAGGTGCGCACCCGGGGCAAACCGGGCTCCGACTTCGTGCACGCCATGGTGCGCACCAGGGTGCCCACCGCGGCGAAGGTGCGCACCCGGGGCAAACCGGGCTCCGACTTCGTGCACGCCGCACCTTGGAGCACACTTCGGAGCGCTCCTTGGTGCGCACCAGGGCGCGCAACCCAGCCGAGGTGCCCACCCCGGCGAAGGTGCACGCGAGGTGCGCACCCGGGGCAAACCGGGCTCCGACTTCGTGCACGCCATGGTGCCCACCGCGGCGAAGGTGCGCACCCGGGGCAAACCGGGCTAGGACTTCGTGCACGCCGCACCTTGGAGCACACTTCGGAGCGCTCCTTGGTGCGCACCATGGTGCCCACCAGGCCGCGCAACCCAGCCAAGGTGTGCGCACCAAGGTGCACGCGAGGTGCGCACCCGGGGCAAACCGGGGTCCGGCTTCGTGCACGCCGCACCTTGGAGCACACATCGGGGCGCTCCCGGGTTCGCACCGGCGTTGCGCACCGTGGTGGGCACCTCGGAGCGCACCGTGGTGGGCACCTCGGAGCACACCAAGGTGGGCAGCGAGGTGCGCACCTTTGATGCGATGCCTTCACTAATTTCCATAAAAGGCAAAAAAAAACGAGATTTTAAAATTTCCGTTTTGAAAGATAGTGAGAAAAAGGGAATGCTGGTGCCATCTTGAGCCCGCCCTGGTGCGCAGCCCAGCCAAGGTGTGCGCACCAAGGTGCCCACCCTGGCGAAGGTGCGCGCCCGGGCAATTAACCCAACTTCCAACTTCGCGCGCGCCAGGGTGGGAGCGCACCCAACAACCGGGCCTGGGAAGAGCCAATGCGAGAAACCCCACCAAACGCTCTGACAAAAAAAGAGGGGGCGCTCCAGTAACCCCGCTTCGGAGCGCACCCTGGGCAAACCCAGCCAGGGTGCCCACCCCGGCCAAGGTGCAGGCGAGGTGCGCACCCGGGGCAAACCGGGCTCCGACAACGTGCACGCCGCACCTTGGAGCACACTTCGTAGCGCTCCCGGGTGCGCACCTCAGAGCACACCAAGGTGGGCAGCGAGGTGCGCACCTTTGATGCGCTGCCTTCACTAATTTCCAGAAAAGGCAAAAAAAAGAGGAGATTTTAAAATTTCCGTTTTGAAAGATAGTGAAAAAAACGGAACGCGGGTGCCATCTTGAGCCCGCCCTGGTGCACAGCCCAGGTAAGGTGCCCACCCTGGCAAAGGTGCGCACCCGGGCAATTAACCCTACTTCCGACTTCGTGCGCGCCAGGGTGGCAACCGGGCCTGGGAAGAGCCAATGCGAGAAACCCCACCAAACGCTCCGACAAAAAAAGAGGCGGCGCTCCAATAACCCCGCTTCGGAGCGCAGTCGGGGCAAACCCAGCCAAGGTGCCCACCCCGACGAAGGTGCACGCGAGGTGCGCACCCGGGGCAAACCGGGCTCCGACAACGTGCACGCAGCACCTTGGAGCACACTTCGAAGCACTCCCGGGTGCCCACCGGCGTTGCGCACCGTGGTGGGCAGCGAGGTGCGCACCTTTGATGCGCTGCCTTCACTAATTTCCAGAAAAGGCAAAAAAAAATGAGATTTTAAAATTTCCGTTTTGAAAGATAGTGAAAAAAACGGAACGCGGGTGCCATCTTGAGCCCGCCCTGGTGCGCAGCCCAGGCAAGGCATGCGCACCAAGGTGCCCACCCGCGGTGCACACCCGGGGCAAACCGGGCTCCGACTTCGTGCAGGCCGCACCTTGGAGCACACTTCGGAGCGCTCCTTGGTGCGCACCATGGTGCCCACCAGGGCGCACCCGGGGCAAACCGGGCTCCGACTTCGTGCACGCCGCACCTTGGAGCACACATCGGAGCGCTCCCAGGTTCGCACCAGCGTTGCGCACCTTTGATGCGCTGCCTTCACTAATTTCCAGAAAAGGCAAAAAAAAACGATATTTTAAAATTTCCGTTCTGAAAGATAGTGAAAAAAACGGAACGCGGGTGCCATCTTGAGCCCTTCCTGGTGCGCAGCCCAGGCAAGTTGTGCGCACCAAGGTGCCCACCCTGGCGGAGGTGCGCGCCCGGGGCAAACCGGGCTCCGACTTCGTGCACTGCATGGTGCCCACCAAGGCGCGCAACCCAGCCAAGGTGCCCACCGCAGCGAAGGTGCACGCGAGGTGCGCACCCGAGGTGCACACCCGGGGCAAACCGAGCTCCGACTTCGTGCACGCCGCACCTTGGAGCACACTTCAGAGCGCTCCTTGGTGCGCACCAGGGCGCGCAACCCAGCCAAGGTGCTCACCCCGGCGAAGGTGCACGCGAGGTGCGCACCCGGGGCAAGCCGGGCTCGGACTTCGTGCACGCCGCACCTTGGAGCACACATCGGAGCGCTCCCGGGTTCGCACCAGCATTGCGCACCTTTGATGCGCTGCCTTCACTAATTTCCAGAAAAGGCAAAAAAAAAAAAAATACGAGATTTTAAAATTTCCGTTTTGAAAGATAGTGAAAAAAACGGAACGCGGGTGCCATCTTGAGCCCGCCCTGGTGTGCAGCCCAGGCAAGTTGTGCGCACCAAGGCACCCACCCTGGCCAAGGTGGGTCACGGGGTGGGTCCTAGGGTGGGTAACGGGGTGGGTACTAAGGTGCGTGCCAAGGTGGGTCATGGGGTGGGTGCCAAGGTGGGCACCAGGGTGGGTGTGCACCAACCCTAGCCAGGGTAGGTCACGGGGTGGTTGTCGGGGTGGGCGTCAAGGAGCCAAGGTGGGTGGCAAGTAGCCAAGTTGCGTGCCAAGGTGGGTGTCGGGGTGGGTGCCAAGGATCCAAGGTGGGTGCCAAGGAACCAAGGTGGGTGTCTGGGTGGGTGCCGAGGTGGGAGCCAGGGTGGGTCCCAAGGTGAGTGCAAAGGTGGGTGCCAGGGTCAAGGTGAGTGCCAATGTGGGTTCCAAGGTGCCAGGGTCAGGGTGAGTGCCAATGTGGGTTCAAAGGTGCTAAGTTGGGTGCGAGGTTGGGTGCGAGGGTGGGTGGGTGCCAAGGTGTGCTAGGTGGAAGCCCGGGTGGGTCGGCATCCCATGGGTGTCGAGTTGGGTGCCTGATGGGTGCTTCTTGTCAAGTTTTAGTCGTCGGGACTCATTTCGAGCCTTAGAGGTCGTTTCTTGTCCGGTTGCCCTGTCTTCGACCTGGGAACCCAATTTTGGTCCTCGGGTCCCATTTTTTTTTGTCTCGCATCCCACTTTTGGCCTGTGGCCTTTTCGGGGTCGATTCTCGTTTTGGGCATCAGAGCATGTTTCTTCTCCTAAAACCCAATATTTGTTTATTAAGTCTCGGAACACATTTTTGTTCTCGTGGACCCATCATGGGTCTTGGAACGCATTTGTGGTCCTTGGGTCCCATTTTGCATCCCGAAACTTGTGTTTTGGTGCTTGATCCCTATTTTGGGTGCCCACCTTGCACCAAGTGCGCACCCGGGGCAAACCGAGCGCCTTGGTGCACCGGGGCAAGATCGAGCGTGCACCCGAGGTGCCCCGAACATGCACCAAGGTGCACTCGGCCCACATGTGAGCGCAGGTCGTTGCGCCCGAGGTGGTGTGTGGGCACCGCGTTGCAGACGGGACACTGCACGCACACGACGCCCCGTCCAGGTGCACGCACGTAGGCCGGGCCGGGTGCACACCCGACGCCCTAGCAAGGTGCGCGCACCCGGGCAGGGCTCACACTTGGCGAACGGGGCGCACTTCGCGAGGGAGGGTGTGCACCTCGACGGGGGTGGGTGGCCGGGGTGGATTCGCACGTGGGTCGCGGTTTGCTAAGTACACACTGCGACAAGCTCATAACGGGTGCGATCATACCAGCGTTAGTGCACCGGATCCCATCAGAACTCCGCAGTTAAGCGCGCTTGGGCCGGAGTAGTACTGGGATGGGTGACCTCCCGGGAAGTCCCGGTGTTGCACCCTTTTTTAGTTTTTCGCCGGGCGTCGCAATGCTATTTGAATAAACCTTTTGCCCGTTTGCGTTCTCGTCGGGGCCGGGCCGGGCCGGGGTGCGCTGCCCGCACTACCGCGCGCGCGGGGGCGACACCGAGCGCGCACCCGAGGCGCCCCGAGCACACAGGCCACGGTGCAACCCGGGCGTTGTGCGCGCACCCCGGTGCGCCCGAGGTGCTGCGCGCGCACCCAGGTGAAATCGGTGTGCACCTCGGCCAGTGCGCGCTCGGTCGAGTCGCGCACGTTGGCCAAGGTGCACGGTGATGTTTCTTACTCTAAGGTTCCGCACCAGACGCCCGGGACAGGTGAGCGAAGCTGGGCGGGGCCGGGTGCGCGGCCGGGGCAGGTGCACGCAGCTGGAGAGAGCTTTGGAGCACACCAGAGGTGCGCACCTTGGAGCACACTTCGGAGCGCACCAATGATGCGCTCCATTCAAAAGTTTCCTGAAAAGGCAAAAAAAGTTGAGATTATAGAATTTCCCACTTGAGAGATTGTAAAAAAAAAAAATTTAAAATGAAGGAAACGCGGGTGCCAAGGTGTGCGCGCCCGGGTGCGCAGCCCAGCCAAGGTGTGCGCACCAAGGCGCCCACCCTGGCGAAGGTGCACGCAAGGTGCGCACCCGAGGCAAACCGGACAATTAACCCAACTTTCGACTTCGCGCGCACCTGCGCACCTTGGAGCGCACTTCGGAGCGCTCCTTGGTGCGCACCAATCTTGGGCACCTCGGAGTGCACCATGGCGCCCACCAAGGTGCGCACCCGGGGCAAACCGAGCTCCGACTTCGTGCGCACCTTGGAGCGCACGAAAGGTGCGCACCATGGCGCCCACCAAGGTGCGCAGCCCAGCCAAGGCGTGCGCATCAAGGTGCGCACCCTGGCGAAGGTGCGCACCCGGGGCAAACCGAGCTCCGACTTCGTGCGCACCTTGGAGCGCACAAAGGGTGCGCAACCCAGCCAAGGTGTGCGCACCCCGGGCAAACCGAGCTCCGAATCGTGCGCACCTTGGAGCACACTTCGGAGCCCTCCTTGGTGCGCACCGATGTTGCGCACCTCGGAGCGCACCCGGGGAAAACAATGCAATTAACCCGACTTTCGACTTCGTGGGCACCTCGGAGCGCTCTCGGGTTCGCACCTCGGAGCACACCGAGGTGCGCACCTTTGATGCGCTGCCTTCACCAATTTCCAGAAAAGGCAAGAAAACATTGAGAAGGTGTGCGCACCGAGGTGCCCACCCTGGCGAAGGTGCACGCGAGGTGCGCACCCGGGGCAAACCGGGCTCCGACTTCGTGCACGCCATGCTGCGCACCTTGGAGGGCCATGGTGCGCACCTTGGAGCACACTTCGGAGCGCTCAATGGTGCCCAACCCAGCCAAGGTGCCCACCGCGGCGAAGGTGCACGCGAGGTGCGCACCCGGGGCAAACCGGGCTCCGACTTCGTGCACGCCGCACCTTGGAGCACACTTCGGAGCGCTCCTTGGTGCGCACCAGGGCGCGCAACCCAGCCGAGGTGCCCACCCCGGCGAAGGTGCACGCGGGGTGCGCACCCGGGGCAAACCGGGCTCCGACTTCGTGCACGCCATGGTGCCCACCGCGGCGAAGGTGCACGCGAGGTGCGCACCCGGGGCAAACCGGGCTCCGACTTCGTGCACGCCGCACCTTGGAGCACACTTCGGAGCGCTCCTTGGTGCGCACCAGGGCGCGCAACCCAGCCGAGGTGCCCACCCCGGCGAAGGTGCACGCGAGGTGCGCACCCGGGGCAAACCGGGCTCCGACTTCGTGCACGCCATGGTGCCCACCGCGGCGAAGGTGCACGCGAGGTGCGCACCCGGGGCAAACCGGGCTCCGACTTCGTGCACGCCGCACCTTGGAGCACACTTCGGAGCGCTCCTTGGTGCGCACCATGGTGCCCACCAGGGCGCGCAACCCCGCCGAAGGTGCACGCGAGGTGCGCACCCGGGGCAAACCGGGCTCCGACTTCGTGCACGCCGCACCTTGGAGCACACTTCGGAGCGCTCCTTGGTGCGCACCAGGGCGCGCAACCCCGCCGAAGGTGCACGCGAGGTGCGCACCCGGGGCAAACCGGGCTCCGACTTCGTGCACGCCATGGTGCGCACCAGGGTGCCCACCGCGGCGAAGGTGCGCACCCGGGGCAAACCGGGCTCCGACTTCGTGCACGCCGCACCTTGGAGCACACTTCGGAGCGCTCCTTGGTGCGCACCAGGGCGCGCAACCCAGCCGAGGTGCCCACCCCGGCGAAGGTGCACGCGAGGTGCGCACCCGGGGCAAACCGGGCTCCGACTTCGTGCACGCCATGGTGCCCACCGCGGCGAAGGTGCGCACCCGGGGCAAACCGGGCTAGGACTTCGTGCACGCCGCACCTTGGAGCACACTTCGGAGCGCTCCTTGGTGCGCACCATGGTGCCCACCAGGCCGCGCAACCCAGCCAAGGTGTGCGCACCAAGGTGCACGCGAGGTGCGCACCCGGGGCAAACCGGGGTCCGGCTTCGTGCACGCCGCACCTTGGAGCACACATCGGGGCGCTCCCGGGTTCGCACCGGCGTTGCGCACCGTGGTGGGCACCTCGGAGCGCACCGTGGTGGGCACCTCGGAGCACACCAAGGTGGGCAGCGAGGTGCGCACCTTTGATGCGATGCCTTCACTAATTTCCATAAAAGGCAAAAAAAAACGAGATTTTAAAATTTCCGTTTTGAAAGATAGTGAGAAAAAGGGAATGCTGGTGCCATCTTGAGCCCGCCCTGGTGCGCAGCCCAGCCAAGGTGTGCGCACCAAGGTGCCCACCCTGGCGAAGGTGCGCGCCCGGGCAATTAACCCAACTTCCAACTTCGCGCGCGCCAGGGTGGGAGCGCACCCAACAACCGGGCCTGGGAAGAGCCAATGCGAGAAACCCCACCAAACGCTCTGACAAAAAAAGAGGGGGCGCTCCAGTAACCCCGCTTCGGAGCGCACCCTGGGCAAACCCAGCGAGGGTGCCCACCCCGGCCAAGGTGCAGGCGAGGTGCGCACCCGGGGCAAACCGGGCTCCGACAACGTGCACGCCGCACCTTGGAGCACACTTCGTAGCGCTCCCGGGTGCGCACCTCAGAGCACACCAAGGTGGGCAGCGAGGTGCGCACCTTTGATGCGCTGCCTTCACTAATTTCCAGAAAAGGCAAAAAAAAGAGGAGATTTTAAAATTTCCGTTTTGAAAGATAGTGAAAAAAACGGAACGCGGGTGCCATCTTGAGCCCGCCCTGGTGCACAGCCCAGGTAAGGTGCCCACCCTGGCAAAGGTGCGCACCCGGGCAATTAACCCTACTTCCGACTTCGTGCGCGCCAGGGTGGCAACCGGGCCTGGGAAGAGCCAATGCGAGAAACCCCACCAAACGCTCCGACAAAAAAAGAGGCGGCGCTCCAATAACCCCGCTTCGGAGCGCAGCCGGGGCAAACCCAGCCAAGGTGCCCACCCCGACGAAGGTGCACGCGAGGTGCGCACCCGGGGCAAACCGGGCTCCGACAACGTGCACGCAGCACCTTGGAGCACACTTCGAAGCACTCCCGGGTGCCCACCGGCGTTGCGCACCGTGGTGGGCAGCGAGGTGCGCACCTTTGATGCGCTGCCTTCACTAATTTCCAGAAAAGGCAAAAAAAAATGAGATTTTAAAATTTCCGTTTTGAAAGATAGTGAAAAAAACGGAACGCGGGTGCCATCTTGAGCCCGCCCTGGTGCGCAGCCCAGGCAAGGCATGCGCACCAAGGTGCCCACCCGCGGTGCACGCCCGGGGCAAACCGGGCTCCGACTTCGTGCAGGCCGCACCTTGGAGCACACTTCGGAGCGCTCCTTGGTGCGCACCATGGTGCCCACCAGGGCGCACCCGGGGCAAACCGGGCTCCGACTTCGTGCACGCCGCACCTTGGAGCACACATCGGAGCGCTCCCAGGTTCGCACCAGCGTTGCGCACCTTTGATGCGCTGCCTTCACTAATTTCCAGAAAAGGCAAAAAAAAACGATATTTTAAAATTTCCGTTCTGAAAGATAGTGAAAAAAACGGAACGCGGGTGCCATCTTGAGCCCTTCCTGGTGCGCAGCCCAGGCAAGTTGTGCGCACCAAGGTGCCCACCCTGGCGGAGGTGCGCGCCCGGGGCAAACCGGGCTCCGACTTCGTGCACTGCATGGTGCCCACCAAGGCGCGCAACCCAGCCAAGGTGCCCACCGCAGCGAAGGTGCACGCGAGGTGCGCACCCGAGGTGCACACCCGGGGCAAACCGAGCTCCGACTTCGTGCACGCCGCACCTTGGAGCACACTTCAGAGCGCTCCTTGGTGCGCACCAGGGCGCGCAACCCAGCCAAGGTGCTCACCCCGGCGAAGGTGCACGCGAGGTGCGCACCCGGGGCAAGCCGGGCTCGGACTTCGTGCACGCCGCACCTTGGAGCACACATCGGAGCGCTCCCGGGTTCGCACCAGCATTGCGCACCTTTGATGCGCTGCCTTCACTAATTTCCAGAAAAGGCAAAAAAAAAAAAAAAACGAGATTTTAAAATTTCCGTTTTGAAAGATAGTGAAAAAAACGGAACGCGGGTGCCATCTTGAGCCCGCCCTGGTGTGCAGCCCAGGCAAGTTGTGCGCACCAAGGCACCCACCCTGGCCAAGGTGGGTCACGGGGTGGGTCCTAGGGTGGGTAACGGGGTGGGTACTAAGGTGCGTGCCAAGGTGGGTCATGGGGTGGGTGCCAAGGTGGGCACCAGGGTGGGTGTGCACCAACCCTAGCCAGGGTAGGTCACGGGGTGGTTGTCGGGGTGGGCGTCAAGGAGCCAAGGTGGGTGGCAAGTAGCCAAGTTGCGTGCCAAGGTGGGTGTCGGGGTGGGTGCCAAGGATCCAAGGTGGGTGCCAAGGAACCAAGGTGGGTGTCTGGGTGGGTGCCGAGGTGGGAGCCAGGGTGGGTCCCAAGGTGAGTGCAAAGGTGGGTGCCAGGGTCAAGGTGAGTGCCAATGTGGGTTCCAAGGTGCCAGGGTCAGGGTGAGTGCCAATGTGGGTTCAAAGGTGCTAAGTTGGGTGCGAGGTTGGGTGCGAGGGTGGGTGGGTGCCAAGGTGTGCTAGGTGGAAGCCCGGGTGGGTCGGCATCCCATGGGTGTCGAGTTGGGTGCCTGATGGGTGCTTCTTGTCAAGTTTTAGTCGTCGGGACTCATTTCGAGCCTTAGAGGTCGTTTCTTGTCCGGTTGCCCTGTCTTCGACCTGGGAACCCAATTTTGGTCCTCGGGTCCCATTTTTTTTTGTCTCGCATCCCACTTTTGGCCTGTGGCCTTTTCGGGGTCGATTCTCGTTTTGGGCATCAGAGCATGTTTCTTCTCCTAAAACCCAATATTTGTTTATTAAGTCTCGAAACACATTTTTGTTCTCGTGGACCCATCATGGGTCTTGGAACGCATTTGTGGTCCTTGGGTCCCATTTTGCATCCCGAAACTTGTGTTTTGGTGCTTGATCCCTATTTTGGGTGCCCACCTTGCACCAAGTGCGCACCCGGGGCAAACCGAGCGCCTTGGTGCACCGGGGCAAGATCGAGCGTGCACCCGAGGCGCCCCGAACATGCACCAAGGTGCACTCGGCCCACATGTGAGCGCAGGTCGTTGCGCCCGAGGTGGTGTGTGGGCACCGCGTTGCAGACGGGACACTGCACGCACACGACGCCCCGTCCAGGTGCACGCACGTAGGCCGGGCCGGGTGCACACCCGACGCCCTAGCAAGGTGCGCGCACCCGGGCAGGGCTCACACTTGGCGAACGGGGCGCACTTCGCGAGGGAGGGTGTGCACCTCGACGGGGGTGGGTGGCCGGGGTGGATTCGCACGTGGGTCGCGGTTTGCTAAGTACACACTGCGACAAGCTCATAACGGGTGCGATCATACCAGCGTTAGTGCACCGGATCCCATCAGAACTCCGCAGTTAAGCGCGCTTGGGCCGGAGTAGTACTGGGATGGGTGACCTCCCGGGAAGTCCCGGTGTTGCACCCTTTTTTAGTTTTTCGCCGGGCGTCGCAATGCTATTTGAATAAACCTTTTGCCCGTTTGCGTTCTCGTCGGGGCCGGGCCGGGCCGGGGTGCGCTGCCCGCACTACCGCGCGCGCGGGGGCGACACCGAGCGCGCACCCGAGGCGCCCCGAGCACACAGGCCACGGTGCAACCCGGGCGTTGTGCGCGCACCCCGGTGCGCCCGAGGTGCTGCGCGCGCACCCAGGTGAAATCGGTGTGCACCTCGGCCAGTGCGCGCTCGGTCGAGTCGCGCACGTTGGCCAAGGTGCACGGTGATGTTTCTTACTCTAAGGTTCCGCACCAGACGCCCGGGACAGGTGAGCGAAGCTGGGCGGGGCCGGGTGCGCGGCCGGGGCAGGTGCACGCAGCTGGAGAGAGCTTTGGAGCACACCAGAGGTGCGCACCTTGGAGCACACTTCGGAGCGCACCAATGATGCGCTCCATTCAAAAGTTTCCTGAAAAGGCAAAAAAAGTTGAGATTATAGAATTTCCCACTTGAGAGATTGTAAAAAAAAAAAATTTAAAATGAAGGAAACGCGGGTGCCAAGGTGTGCGCGCCCGGGTGCGCAGCCCAGCCAAGGTGTGCGCACCAAGGCGCCCACCCTGGCGAAGGTGCACGCAAGGTGCGCACCCGAGGCAAACCGGACAATTAACCCAACTTTCGACTTCGCGCGCACCTGCGCACCTTGGAGCGCACTTCGGAGCGCTCCTTGGTGCGCACCAATCTTGGGCACCTCGGAGTGCACCATGGCGCCCACCAAGGTGCGCACCCGGGGCAAACCGAGCTCCGACTTCGTGCGCACCTTGGAGCGCACGAAAGGTGCGCACCATGGCGCCCACCAAGGTGCGCAGCCCAGCCAAGGCGTGCGCATCAAGGTGCGCACCCTGGCGAAGGTGCGCACCCGGGGCAAACCGAGCTCCGACTTCGTGCGCACCTTGGAGCGCACAAAGGGTGCGCAACCCAGCCAAGGTGTGCGCACCCCGGGCAAACCGAGCTCCGAA